>NC_081291.1:124173753-124476783 GCF_030435805.1 Mustela lutreola | reverse complement strand
TCTTGTACAGCTGGTTTGATGATTGCAAATTCCTTCAGTTTTTGTTTGTCCTGGAGAGATCTGCATCTCCTCCTACAAAAATTGATAGGGAAAGAATTCTTTGCCTCTCTTTTCTGTGAGGACTCCTTCCCATATCTTCCATATGGTCATATTTTCTCCTTCAAATCTCACAAACGTTACCATATCCCTGAATGCTTTCTCTAGAGCTCAGTATTCAGTAGAAATTGGATGGGTAGCAAAGTTTACATTTAAAAGCACTTATCTCAGATTGAAAGTAGAATTGTTTTTCTGAATGTAAATAACTAAATTGTGTATGTGAGCATCTATGCACAAATGTATGTGTACATCTTTGCATGTGTGTATATTAGCAAATTTCTATTAGTGTTGGGCTTAAATTACTCTATCATGTTTCCGCACCTTATAGTTTCATCAGTCAAAGGTAGAGCAAATTAAATATCCAGCGCAGTTGAAATCATAAATTACTTGAAAACTTTTTTTTTTTTTATTTCATTTAACCTCTTTAGCTTAAAGAGGCAAAAACAATGACGTCCATAGCTTGCTTGTCTGAGAAGGCTAATAATGAGTTAGTACCTCTGGGTTTCATTCTCAACAACTGACTTTAATCCAACTGCAGCACCCCAGTGGCAAAGCCCAGAATGGTAATTAAGGTAGCAAGATAGTCCATCTCAGTACAGTCCTACTAACAGGTCTGTAATAATCCTGGACTGTCATGACTTCATTCACAGCCAGTCATTTATTTTATTTACTCCAGTTTATATGACCCGAACATGAGGAAAACAAAAATACTAGAGTGTATGGGAGGAACTCTAAAGTGTTTTAAATGCCTGCTACATACACTTTCCTTATACTAATCCATAATACTTATATTAACCCAATTTCACAAATAAGGAAATGGAAGCTCAGTTAGGCTATGTCACCAACAAAGATTGAAAATTAGTACATAGAAGAGTAGAGACTAGAATGCATATCTGTCTCCTACTAAATCTCAAGCCTTTTCATAATACCAAGTTTCTTCCCAGAGGTTGCCTTAATATCTGACTGCTATCTAACTTAAGACATACAACAAAACGTCCTAACTGGCTCTGAGTACAAATAAGTGATGACCATTTTCAATGTCTTCCACTAAAACCGTGAAGTGAACTTAACTTTACCACAAGAATCACAGAATTCACTTTATGGTTCTGACAAATGGGTTAAGGTGTAGGGCACGATCTCCCTGTAACATGACCTGAGAGTGAGGAAAAGCAAACCGAAAATGCCAACCCATACTATGATGTACTAATGACTAGTTACTATCCAAAAATGCAGTCCCAAAGACTTAAATGAGGACCTTAATGGGCCACTGCTCTTTTCTAGTAACATTCAAAACCATATCTCTACTGAAAAGTTCATGCTGGTCATATCAAAACATTTCAAGCCAGCATGACATATGATAGGTAAGGAAGTTCTTAGGTAAATCTCCTAATTATATTTTCTTAACCTCTTACCAAAATTGTTTTCTCTTACTTTTTCCCCACCTCTAAAAGATTCTAGGAGTATCTTAATTTTATAATGTTTATTCAGTGTTTGCCAAATAGAGAGGAATTTATCTGAAGAGATAGATCTTTCTTGATTATTTTCCCCCAACCTGTAGTATCTCAGTTTTTTTAGCAAGTTCAGAATGGACATATGATTCATGACAGTATGTATGAACTTAAGGAAGACTGTGACCCAGGGGAAGCCTCCCATTTCAAGGAATTACAGACTACTGATTTGCTTTCTGCACACATTCTTCCCAACTGCTTCCTGTCATTAGTGTTCACTCAACTTCCCAATTAACATCCTATTTATGTTTCAGCTTCAATCAAAAACTAATAAAGTACCATAAAAACCCTTTATCCATTAAGACTACTTCATCAATAGGAGACCAGCAGACAAATATTAAACCATTTGTTTCTGTTTCCTTAACTGCCCACTCTGTAATCACTAAAATGTATACAAACAAACAGGAATTAAATCATTCTTAGGAATTAAATAATTATTAATTTACCCTAATAATAAACTGAACTATTTCAGTGTCAGGTAATAGCCATTTAGTTAGGATGAAAATCATAGCTCGGAATATTTTTTTCTGATCATAGTTGATAGCTACACCAAGCAGGGACAAGAGGGATCACTGGCTTATTTATGTCATATGGTCAGCTAGCTGATGAACAGTGACATTTTCATTTCATCCCCAACTTGTTTGCTTTTGCTTCTTTATCTCTTAGATGTCTGTTCTTCTTCAAATTTTGATATAAGACATATAAACATCATAAATGTTAGCCTAAGGAAAACATTAAGAAAATAAAAGGGCTACAACCACAAAAACTTTTTATTGCATATTTCAAAACCAAATTTAATCAACTGGTATAATCTCTAATTTGGGAGTATGATACTCATTTATTTATCTAGGCTATTTTTTTTATCCAGCAAAGAAATCTCTCTTCTCTATGCTAGGTATGGGGAAAGAAGGTTGAATCTTACACAATCTCTACTCTCAGAAAACTCCCAGTCTAATGGAGAAAACAGAAGTGATATCAGCTATTTATTTCCACAAAATAGCTATCTGACATCTTACCACAAAACCCAGCAGCATTAAGCAATAACCATGCAATTATTAAAGTGACAAGTCTGTGGGTCAGTGATACAGTCTAGACTGTAAATAAGACAGTTATTCTGTACTTGGCTGGGCTTACTCACATGTCTGGAGGTCAGTTGGCTATTGGCTGTTGGCTGATCTAGACTGGCTTTGGCTGGTGGAATTGGAACAAATGGCACACTGCATGTATTTCTTATCCCCCAAGAGGCTAGCCCAGGAATATTTTCAAGGCAGTGGAAGAAGTAGAAAGGTATGACCAGAAGTACTCAAGTACTTTTTCCAAACTCTGTGTCATGACTTCAAACATTCCCTAGGCCAAAGCAAGTCACATAGGCAAATTTATAATCAAAGAGCAAGGAAATAAATTCTGCCTCTTGGTGGGAAGACCCTTAAAGTCACATAGTGAAGGGCATATATACAGGCAAAGGTAAAGAATCAGCACCATCATTACAATGTATCCCAGAAGAATGAACAAACAAGAAGATATGAGTGTCATAATGGAGGTAGAAAAGAAAACTATGTAAGGGAGCCAGTAGAAGGTCTAAATATCTCTTTCCAGAAAACCAGCACTGTTTTAGCCAAAGAAGTGATATTTGAACTGGCCTTTAAAGGCTGCCTTCATAAGAAGGAAGAGAAAAGGGTCATTTCTGAAAGAAAACACAAATATAAAAGACACATGGATATGATTAAACATGGTGTGCTGGGATAGAACTGAGAAGAAAAAACTAGAAATGGTATTTGTGATTTGGGTTGAACCAGAGAGAGAGAGAGGTTCACCAACCTACTATTCCGTTTTACCCAGTTTACTTAATTAAAAACCTCTGAGGGACAAAAATTACATATTCAGTAAACTCTCTACTATCTATAGTGTCTTGCAATAGAAAGTAGTCAATAAATGTTAACTAGATTGATTTCTGTAGTCATGTGGAAATTTCCACTGGAAATCATGAGTTGACCATATCATGGAGATGAAGTGGTAATGCACAAACATTCTATAAGCAAGTAAAAATCTAGAAGTCCTTCTTGCCATATCAAGTTCAAAACTTTCAAATCCTACGTACTGAAATCCTTCAGGAGATAGTTGGGCTTCAATTAATTTGAATTTTAATAAAAGGACAAGAAAGGTTGATTTTGTACTTTGTGTCTCCTCAGGAATTTAGTAGTAAGAATTGGGTTATATCCAAACTGGGGGCATCTCCATGATGTCAGTTTTGGTCCTTCAAGTTTCTTTCAGAACCTTTGATGTTGGACAATATGAAAGAATACAATTTTAGAAGAGATATAGGGATGCTTGGGTGGCTTAGTTAAGCGCCCAACCCTTATTTTCAGATCTGGTCATGATCTCAGGGCTGTGAGATCAAACTTTGTGGCAAGCCCTACACTGGGCTCCACACTCAGCACACAGAGTCGCTAGAGATTCTATCCCTTTTATTTTCCTTTCTCCTCTACTCTTCCTCCTACCTTGCTCACACTCTCTCTCAAATAAATTCACTTTTTTTAAAGAAGAGATATAAAATAGGAAATACATTTTAGCCTGAAATACTACTCTGAATCTTTTCAAAGGCCATCTAAAGACCAAAATTAAACTTCCCATCAGTGGTCCCAGGATTATATTCAAAATGAAATAACAGCTAATATTGGGGCACTGTATCAAACACTAAAGCAGGGCTTGCTGCTATACTAATGACCACTTTTTCTGAGAGACAAATACACTGTCATTTTACTATGAACTTGGGCATTAAGCTCATATGTTAGGAGAAAAAAAAGATGGAGAATGTTAGGCAGAGACATTTATTCCCCTGACCTCAAAAATTCCATGAGGTTATTTCTACTAATGTAACACTCTAGATCTCCCTTCTCATTGCTCCTTGCTGATTTTTCCCAATGAAAGGAGAAATAACTGTTTACTAGGTGCTACAAATCTTATGAGGTAAAGCTAATCAATTTAAAAGCTACTAGTTTTGGCTCAAAAGGCAAGATAAGTTGGACAATAATGGTTCTAAGTGTGTCCACTCTGCCAACCCGAACTCTTCTTAGAGTGTTTAAGCATCTAGACTTAGCAAGTCCATTTGTCCATGTTCTCCTATTGGTTTTATCAGTAATAAAGCTATTATTTTGACTGCCAGATGACTTGTATCTTATTTTCAATTGGTTCCAGAGATAAAAAGGAAAGAAAGGGATATTACTTTTTTTTCTAACTCCAAAACAGATGCTCTCTCTTACCCTCTTTGGGTTCCCCCAAGTTTTAGAATAGTGTCAAGCCCATAGTGGATGCTCAGAAATTTTATTCATTGGATGAGAACAGGAATTATTTAACATCAAAATCCAGTCCACTCTGATCTAGGATCTCTTGGTTTCCTTTTGAAAAAATAGTGTTCTTCTTAGTGTCATCAGTCAACACTTTTCTTCTTTACACATTGGTTCATTTTCTCAAATATTAATGTTCCATGCAACTCCTTTGTCTTCCCATTGGACACTCTGTAACATGGTGACACAAAGACTTTTGTCGAGGTCTTTGTAATCCTTTGTAATAACAAGGTCTGTATGGATTTAAAATACCAGCATCTGTGCTCAGTATAGGGATTTCACAAGAATAACCAGAGCCCATTTCAATGAAACACTAAACCTTTATCACTCTAACTGCTGTCTCTGGTAGCTCATTGAAAGCTTCCTGAATGCTACTATTTTCTATTAAAAAAAAAAAATAGATATTCCATGCCTGTGATTTTTCCAGCAATCTGTAGAATTTCAGGTAGTTCTCAATTACTGAAGTGATAACCTGAAAATAACCAAAGAGTTCCCAGGTCTTTGCCAGTGTTTTCTTACTATATGTACAAGAGAAAATGCAGTATGTTGCAAAGAGCTTTTTACAATAAAGACTAAGGCCAATTTCATACAAAATAGAGATTTAGCAAAGCAGGTGGCAGTTAGGTTTGATAAAATAGTAAAAAGGAAGATATTAAAGGAATTTGAGCAAGAAGAGGATAGGCAAAAAGCCAGATGGACATAATAAATATAATATCCATGTCTTACCTGCAAAGTATAGACTCAAGTTTGGCCCGTGCTGAAAAATGCTCAATGAGAAGGGTGTGTTCTATGTGGCCCATTCACCACTACTAGCCCAGTGTAATGCTTGATAAATCAAGGCAAAACGCATCTAATGAAGTTAGTAGAAGTATAAACATTATAGGAAAATGCCCAAAGTGCTTCCTTTTATTAATCCAAGCAAGTCTATAAGTCTAATAATGATACATGTAAAGAACTTTAAAAGACAGTCAGGTAATACATATTGGGTGACCGGTGGATGTTATGAATCTTGTTTTGTGTCACAAAGATGAGTAAGACACAGATACCTGCCCTCAAGTTACACATAATATGGTCAAGTTGTAAGACCGATGCATGTTGTTGAGCAAGTTCATAGCCATGTGCAAACTTCTCTGAAATATCCAGACAATAGACTGAAGATATCCTTTCATGTCTGACCTGCATAGGATCCATATTTCTCAGTCTAGCATTCTTGGGAAAATGTTGGTCATTTCACAGTGTTCCCTTTGAAGTATCTCAAGTAGGAAACACCAAAATTTGTGTGGTTATATGGCTAAAAGTAGTCAGTTATAGATACATAGAATGTTTGAGCTGGAAGGAACTTCAGAAAAATACTCATCCAAGTTCTTGCTACTTTTCAATTAAGAATCAAAGAGCTTGAAAAATGAAGTGACTTGCCCAAGTTCATACACCAGTTTGTAAAACTAAAGCTAGACTCATCTGTCCACAGGTGTAGGGAAATTGGCAGCAATAAACTGATAAGCTAACAGAGTTTATCTTTCTTTGAATTCTTATTACACCCTTCAGGGTATAGATATGCCACTTATACTCTATAAATAGAAATTATAAGGTCTATTACAAGGTCCAGACATTGTCGTCTCTATTTTGAGGAAACAGATTCAGGGAAGTTAGTTCACTTTTCCAAGGTCACACAGCTTGAGTGTGGCACAGCCAGGATTGGAGCCCAAGTCTTTCCAACTTTCACATCACCAGGCAGCCCACTATCCACAGTGCAATAAGTTAACTCGGCAGTATGCAGTTTTACCTCCAGGCAGGATTCCATCGATTTCCTCTCCCTGGAGACTTAAGAGGCAAACAATTCTCAAAATTTGAATCGGAACATAAAAGCTGCTTTTCCTACCCATGGGACTAAGAGGCCAGATATCCTTTTAGGTGTCTCATTTGATCTTAAAAGGTTCTTTCATCGGGGCCATTAAAACAAGCTCTGTCTGCAGGGCCAGAGCCCTCAAGGACCACAACAGCAGTGATCAAGTGGGGAGTCTTAGTAAATGCTGCACTTCAATCTACTTCACAGGGGTACAAAAGGGAGGTTTTCATCACCACGGTTCTGGGATAAAACAACGGAAAATGACAGGCACGATCTGCAGTGATGAATCGAATGTCCAGAGCACGAAGCTCACTGGGCCTCAGCTTCCACTCATGTGCCCATATTCCTGTTGGAGAAGCGGCCACGGGCCTAGCCATGGCAGACAGGACCCCCAGCTTCTTCTAAGAGGTGAGATGGGGGCTGCTCCAGATCAGGGATCCAGGAGTCGGAATAAAGTGGATTCAAATCTCAACTCCTTTTCTTACCAGGGGGCCTTGTGGCCAACTGCATAACCTGATCCTCAAATTCTGTCCATAAAATTGACCTCGTGATACCTACTTCATAGGGTTGTTGTAAGAATTATGTGCAAATTGTGTGTATAAAGCACCTCGGCACAGAATCTTGAACTTGGAAAAGAAACCGGGTAGTATAAAATCTTTGCTAGCCAGTGTGTTTCTTTTCTGGTCACCCTAATAAACAATATTATGGAGTTTCTGAATCATCATATATTAATAATCATAACACTCTATTAAAACTAGAGTTGGCAAAGTCCCTTCCCGTGAGTTAGAATATGTAACCCAGTGAACACTCGTTTTACAACGACTATGTCGGGGGGTAAGACAGCTCTGGCATCATGCCCATTTGCCAAGTAAGGGGTGTCTTCAGATAGCAAACAGCCTGCTGAAAGTCACAGAACAGTAAGAGACACACACCAGGACTTGACCCCAAGTCTTTCCTCTCCTAGCTTGGTGCTCTTTTCTCTGAAGTGTCCCAGTTTGCCATGTGTCAGGATAGAGTCCAAATCAATACTACATTTTACTACATAAATAAATTAATTGTTATTCCTCCTGGCCTGCTGATCTGATAAGACCACACTTGGTCTTCAGGATGTCCTTCTGTCACAGCCATTATAAGCAAAGCAAGTAGCTGTGTACTTGTCTCTGTTTTAGAAATAATTATCAGCCTCTAGAATGAAATATCTTACTATAAAAACATTCTGGCTGCTGAAGAGTACCACAGACTTTCTCACAGACCCACTCATCTGATGGTACCGTATGGATCATTGTGAGTAACAATGACAAAAATTTATTTTGTCATGTTTGTGGTGCTATCTCATCAATGGCAGGACACTACCTTATGACAGGGGAGGCTCCTGAGGTAGGAGACAAGGTGTTTGGGCTTCACATCTGGTTCTGTCTTGAAGCAGCCTTCTGACCGTCACCAAATCACTTAATCCTCATGGCCTCCACTTCCTTCACCTCTCCTCTGAGAACTTGCAGTTGATTTCTGTGGTTGCCTTCAAACTGAGTATCTTCAGATCACAACAATGTTTTAGAGATCATGTGACATGTCCACTGAAGAGTGATGACTCTGATAAAGTATAGGAGCTATGAACTCAAACTATTTGTTTTCTTACCTTTAAAAGCACTGTATTTTAGGGGCACCTGGGTGGTTCAGTGGGTTAAAGCCTCCGCTTTTGGCTCAGGTCATGATCCCAGGGTCCTGGGATCGAGCCCCACATCGGGCTCTCTGCTCTGCAGGGAACCTGCTTCCTCCTCTCTCTCTCTCTACCTGCCTCTCTGCCTACTTGTGATCTCTCTGTGTCAAATAAATAAATAAAATCTTTTAAAAAAATAAAATAAAAGCACTGTATTTTATTGCAACATGCAATATTAGCATCAGCCCTATGCAGTAGAAAAAAACATGGACTTAGAGTCAGACATCCTCGGGTCCCAGGCCTTGATTTCTATATATTAGCTGTGTGACCCTGGAAAAGTCAGTTGACTTCTCTATGCTCAACCTTAAGATAGGGCTAATGCCTTCCTGGCTATTTATGAATCATGGTTGTATCAAACAGGCAAATGTTCTTAATAAATTGCTCTATGCTACATTTATATTGGCAGTGTGTATGAATTCCACAAATCCAAATATAATAAATGTCCCATTCCTCCAGGTTCCTAAACCAGATATAATCTCTAGTCTCTGACCTGCAAAGCAGAGAGGATTTGATGATTCTAGTCATTGCTAATGCTCTAACATTTTCATGCTACCTTCGAGAACACTACAAAGATATCAAGTTCACAAACAGTTTGGAATATTCATAGAGAGGCTATCTGGACAACGCCAGTTACTTCTTAAATGACCATCTCCCAAGCCTGCATGGCCTCCAGAGGGCAGGCAGCTGCTCCTCTCTTCACCAGTTCAGGTAGAAGGTGCTCCTGTGGCAGCTCCCCACCACCTTCATTTGGAGGCAAGCAAGCCCCCATTGCATGTGTTTTCACATACAGAGTGGCTTTTGTCCACAGACATGCAGCTGAGAACATCCCTGGGAATATACCTGCCCTCAACATGACCTCTCAACTCCAGACTCTTTCTTACTTCAGTTCCTTACCCCTGAAGATTACCCAGCAATGATGTCTCCCTAAGAGGGAGTCTCCTTAAGGTTTCTTAAGCAATAGCCATGAGGGGACTGGAAGCTCTGCTATTCCACAGAAAGGCTCTGGTACCCAGGAAGACAACTGGCACGGGATGAGTTTTGAGATGGGGAAGGGAAATACCCATAACACCAGAACAAAGCACAAATTTATTATATAAATAGAAATGTGAAATACAGGATATATGTATGAATAAATTATTCCTACACTTATTTTCTTATTTATTTACTTTTATTATTTATTGTTAACTTCCAAAAAGCATTTGGAAGTTTATTTATTTTTTTTAATATAATTTTTTATTTTTTATAAACATATATTTTTATCCCCAGGGGTACAGGTCTGTGAATCACCAGGTTTACACACTTCACAGCACTCACCAAAACACATACCCTCCCCAATGTCCATAATACCACCCCCTTCTCCCAAACCCCCTCCCCCCAACAACCCTCAGTTTGTTTTGTGAGATTAAGAGTCACTTATGGTTTGTCTCCCTCCCAATCCCATCTTCTTTCATTTATTCTTCTTGTACCCACTTAAGCCCCCATGTTGCATCACCACTTCCTCATATCAGGGAGATCATATGATAGTTGTCTTTCTCCGATTGACTTATTTCGCTAAGCATGATACGCTCTAGTTCCATCCATGTTGTCACAAATGGCAAGATTTCATTTCTTTTGATGGCTGCATAATATTCCATTGTGTATATATACCACATCTTCTTGATCCATTCATCTGTTGATGGACATCTAGGCAAGGGAAGCAAGGGCAAAAATGAACTATTGGGATTTCATCAAGATCAAAAGCTTTTGCACAGCAAAGGAAACAGTTCACAAAATCAAAAGACAACTGACAGAATGGGAGAAGATATTTGCAAACGACATATCAGATAAAGGACTAGTGTCCAGAATCTATAAAGAACTTAGCAAACTCAACACCCAAAGAACAAATAATCCAATCAAGAAATGGGCAGAGGACATGAGCAGACATTTCTGCAAAGAAGACATCCAGATGGCCAACAGACACATGAAAAAGTGCTCCATATCACTCGGCATCAGGGAAATACAAATCAAAACCACAATGCGATATCACCTCACACCAGTCAGAATGGCTAAAATCAACAAGTCAGGAAATGACAGATGCTGGCAAGGATGCGGAGAAAGGGGAACCCTCCTACACTGTTGGTGGGAATGCAAGCTGGTGCAACCTCTCTGGAAAACAGCATGGAGGTTCCTCAAAATGTTGAAAATAGAACTGCCCTATGACCCAGCAATTGCACTATTGGGCATTTACCCTAAAGATACAAACGTAGTGATCCAAAGGGGCACGTGTACTCGAATGTTTATAGCAGCAATGTCCACAATAGCCAAACTATGGAAAGAACCTAGATGTCCATCAACAGATGAATGGAAGTTTATTTTTTTAAGATTTTTTAAAAGATTTATTTATTTGGGGGCACCTGGGTGGCTCAGTGGGTTAAGCCTCTGCCTTTGGCTCAGGTAATGATCTCAGGGTTCTGGGATCTGGCCCCACATGGGGCTCTCTGCTCAGCAGGGAGCCTGCTTCCCCCTCTCTCTCTGCCTGCCTCTGCCTGCTTGTGATCTCTATCTGTCAAATAAATAAATAAAATCTTTAAAAAAAAAAAAGATTTATTTATTTGACAGAAAGAGAGAGGGAACACAAACAGGAAGAGTGGGAGAGGGAGAAGCAGGCCTTCCACTGAGCAAGGACCACCCCCCACATGAGGTGCTTAATCCAGGACCCTGTGGGGTTCATTCTCAGGACCCTGGATCATGACCTGAGCCAAGGCAGCCGCTTAATGACTAAGTCACCCAGATGCCCCCATTTGGAGGTTTAAACCCTAAAAAGCCACTCCCGACATAAATATATTTGCAAATATGAGGAAACTATGAAAAGTTTGAGCATATCATTGCAAATTTATAGACCCCAAATGCTTAGTATTTTGCTTTCAGATTGATGTATATCCACCTCCAGGAACTGCAAACTAAGCCTTTTTTCCTAAGAGTGATCTGACACTAGTGCTTCTAGGTCACACCCAGAGCCCAAATTCCCACCTTCACAGAGGCCTACTGGTTGGCCTGCCTTTCTCATGGCCCCATCAGGGACCCTAATAAGAGACAAAATGTTTACAATTACAGTCAAAGCTCAATTACCCGTGTCGATTACCCTGGCACACTTAAACGCACCTCCCCTTCACTACCTCTAGCAAGCTCTCAGCAGATCCTCCCAGTTTTCTTTGGAGTGTGCTTAAAAGATGTGTATACTCTGTGTCTCCCAAGCCAACCTTCATTAAAAAGTAAGGGTTTCTGTAAAATTTTCTGTGTGAAAATTAATGGACACTTATTTTTTTGTGTTTCTGTTTTTGTTTTTGTTTTTTCTTTCTTGGGGGGTGGGAATAAGACAGGGAATGAAATTTTTTAAGAATCTGTAAGTGACCCAAGGCTTACGCTGAAGACTCACTTCTTCAGATGAGACCCCCATGGGCTTAGAGTTCCTACGTTACTTCCTCAGCCCCAGCACAGACTTAAGAGTTCTGCAAACTACTGTTGCTTTTTCGGTTGTGCAGAGATTAAGCCTCACGTGGTTGCTCTGTGGAAAGAAGCACAGCCGGCCTCGCTGCATCAGCTCCAGGATGGAAATCCTGATCCTCCGAGTTATTGTCCCTCCACCCCAAGGCAGAACCACCCCAAGGCAGATTAGAAGTACAATACAAACCCTCCCTGCCAAAGATAAGAGACATCCCCCAAAGAGGAGTGTGGGGACCAGGGTAAAGGTGCTGTGGTAACAGTTCCAGACATTCAGATAACTAGGGACGCCATTAAAGCACATTTTCAATGACCTCCAAGAGAAGATGACATGCTGTCCACAGAGGAAGATGAAGTGTATGGACGTTTCAAGGAATATATCTTCCCTACCTCAAAGCTGCACACAGTTGAAGTCCCCAGACCCCAGATTACCCATGTAGCATGTGCTCCCTCCCATCCAACACAGTGGAGGGTGACAGGCTCACAGAGCCACACTGGCATGGCAGGTAGATCCTTCTGCCAACTGGCAGGCCAGTTTTTTCTTCCACCATCTCTACGTGAAGTCTGACTACTGAAAATTACCTCGTTAAATTTATAAATGAATACAACTAATACATATTCGGGGTTTGCTATAAGGAGTTAAAACTGCCATCATTATATAAACATTACAAAGAGGATCCACCATATGTTTACAGGCAGCAACCAAAGTAACAACTGACAAACATAAGTAAAACAGTGAATTTCAGTTATCTTTAAAATGCTTTATAAAAACCTGTATGTAGGAGAAAGAAAATGCAATCAGTTAACAATCGTGCTAAGTAGCTACTGTTGGGAAGGCATGGTGGTAGCTTTGGAAATTTCTTGCCTCTTCACATGTGTGATATATTATACACTTTGCTCACCTACTTAGAAAATTTCAGTGTCTCCTCATTACCTGAGAAACAAAGCTGATGCATTATTGAAGTCCCTCTGTGATTTGGCACCAAACACTCTTAGTTTCATCTCACAACTCACTTTGCCCTTGCAATCTTCAGCTGCCTTTACCAAGCTCAGAAACCTGATTAGAAGGCAAATTCTGGATTCCACGCGAAGGGATTGTAACTCAGTAGATCTGGGGTGGAGTCAGGAGTCTGTATATAGAAGCAAAGCGGCGGATGCAGAGAGAGGAGGCTCGGGAATCTCATTATGAGGAGCCCTGCCTTGAACAATTCACATAGGATATTTCTTCTCTCTGAAATGCCATTCTCTCTCTCTCTCCTTGACTCTGAGATTCCTATTTATTCCCTAAGGCCCCAGTCAAACATAATCTCCTTTCCCTCCTAGTCAGAATAAATAACTTCTTTCTCTGTGCTCCCAGTATACTCAGCACATACCCCTTTCACCGAATTTATCCCTCGCACTGTGTCTGTTAGGTAAGTGTGAGTGCGAGTTACTCGTACACCACAACTCTGTACTGAAGGTCCTCAATCAATGTCCGATGGACCAAGGAGAAAAGATATTTGGTGGCAAGTTTTACCCTGCCTCCATTTGCTTCCCCTTTCGTTTCTAACTAAAGAAATCCAAAAAAGTCTCAATATAAGGTCAGTATTTCTTCTGTCATAATCTTTCCTGATAAGCCCAAGAATATATCTCCTCTTCTCTCCTCTCCTCTGAATGACAGGTCTTATTCCGTCCCTCTCTCAAAGCCTTCATCATACTGTCTTATATTACAGGCATCTGTATATGTCTTATTTCCTCTCTTTGACTATGCTTCCTGTCTTGTTCCTTCTTGCATCTCCAGACAGTATAGCAGAGCACCTTGCCCTTAAGAGATTCTCAAAAACTAATTTGAGAGTTGGATTGTACGTTGTCGACGTGCTTGATAAACATGTAAACCTCTCGGCAACTGAAAACACCGTTTCCCCTTTCTAGTTACCCTAGAACAAAATCAGAATATAGAAATCGTAAAGACATCAAGAACAATGCTTTGCTGTTTGGATTTATCCTAAGTAAGAATTTGAAATTTGCAGGAGATAGGCAATTAATTACTAACTTTCTAAATTTGGAGTCTGAAACTCTGAAAAATGTGTTTCCTTATACAGGTCTCTGTCTTGCAAAACTGTTTCTACCATTTATTATTGCTGTTGGTGGTGGCAGTGGTAACATTGTCATCATCATCATCATCATCATTCTAACTCTGTGGATAGATAAATTCAGATCGAGATATAATGTAGAAGTTGATACCACCCTATGAAGAGCTGTGATCTGCCTATCCTAAAGGAATAGCCAATATTTCTCATCTCCCAATATTCAAAATACCAATTACCAGAAAGAACAAGAGGAAAAGGTCATTCATTCATTCATCCATCCATTTGTTCCATGAACAATGAAATATGTTAAATGCAAATACCATGTCTTCATCTTCTGCACAGGCTGAAATTAGCAGAATTCCCATCCAATACATTTCCATTTAGAACATATTGATTGGTGAATGAATGAATGAACAATAAAGAAGGTTTTATCCCTTCTTTAACAAAAAGGATATACTGGCAGAATCCTTCTAAGCTGTTAGGATGAATTCTAATTGAGTTCTTACTACTTGTGAACAAGGGAAGCCATTTCTTTAAATTCCTAAATAGCCTTCCTTTCTGTCATGTGCTTAACCTGTAGAAAGAAGGGATGGAGCTTTGCCTAGGAACCCCTTTTATGCAAGGGATGCATTTAATGTATTATTTTTTACTTTATTACAAAAGAACCATTTACTTTACTTCTATGTACTTAAGAATGAATACATTGAAAATTGTAAAAATTGAAAAACTTTCATTGAAAAATTGAAAAAACTTGAAATTTTTGAATTGCAAATATTGAATAAAAAATGATTCATATGTCTCATGTGCCTTCAAATAACTGTGAGATTTTCAAATAAAGTGGCAGCAATTACATTGATAGAAATGTATCTGAAATTAACAGTCATCTTCAGTCATCAGCATTCAATTGGTTGGCAATGAAGTGCAGTCAAACTTTTAGCAGAAAAAAAGGTGAATGACCAAAAGTCACTTATTGTCAAAATAGCACTGGGGTTCCTCAACAGAACGTACAGCAGGCAGATGCCGATCAGCTTGGCAGCTACTGGAAACAGCTTCGGAAACAGCCACACCATCGCGCAGTGTTCAGTGATGACTGCAGATTGCTTGGATTAAAGGCTTCACACAGCTCTCTAAATGCCTGAGCTCCAAAGAGTGAAACTGTGTTAACTACAGGCACCATGGCTACTGCAGCTAAGCAGAGGTCTGTGTCACCTCAGGGAGCCTGGGTATACTGTTTGAAAAGACTTCCTGTTGCACATAGCCTGTTAGCGATTCTCACCCACAGGAAAGGGAGCTCCCCCAGTTACAGGTCTAGACTCCCATCCCCTGACAAAGCACACTCCATGAACTAGCCAAACCAGGATTAGTAGGCCATTCTCTCTGCGGCTATTATTTTCATGCTACAACCACAGGAAATTAAACTTGCAGGTGAACATTTATAAGAACTGTCCAGAACCTTTTTATATGCCATATAAAAAAGTATGCATTATTGCCCCATTATTAAAAGCACAGGAAAATAGAGAACAGCTAAATCACGAATTGTCAGGCCCACGCAACTGTCAGGAATTAAATCGTGGTGCAGAATACAAGTCGTAATTGAAATGCACAAAACCCTCCAAAGCAACGTCAAAAACTTCATGACATTGCCGGGTTACCCTGAGTCCCCTGTATGGCAGCAGGACTGAAGAAAATGCACTAGTAAAAATGTCTACTATAGAGTTTGTCTTATACCTCATTATCTGAATATACCATTGGGGTTTTTACACTCTTCTGAAAGAATGCTTATTTATGGCTCACACCCTGACCTTGAGCATTACTGTTGCATTAGCACAAACCTTAAGGGAAATAAGAATAACAAAATATGATACTAGAATAAGCATGAACTGCATTGGAGCATCAAGGATGAAAGATATCTGGAAAACTGCTGGTAGGTTTAAAACTGAAAAGGAACTATGTATTCACATTAAACCAGGAAATCTACTTCCAGAGACAGCAGTAATAGTTTTGCCTGGCAAAGCATCATTCCACGATTACCTAATCTTCCCTAAGACCTCTAGGACCTCAAGAAAACATTTCATACCTTGTCAAGTTCTAGCAAGCAAAGTGTATTTGTAAAAATATCTTAAGTGGTGCAACAAAATACAAAAAAATGCGATGTCACTCCTGAGTAATATTAGAATTAAGTGGAAAACAAAGCTCTGCAGAGCTAACTAATAAAGAAAGATGAGGTGGTCAGATCAAGAAAGGACTATGAACAAAGCAAGGCCAAAAAACTAAGTTAAGTTATGTTCTTGAAATGTCTAGGACCAGCTAAGTGACAAGAGAGTGTTTTCTGAAACTAAGCCACTCGACAGAAGAAACACAGACTTTGGGCTCTGATGTTTTGCAGTTTACATCCCCACTTCAGCCCTTATAACTTCTGCAGGTTTTTTAGCCTGCCTGAGTGTCATCCTCCTCATCTGCATACAGGAGTATAGAGAAAATGTTTTTTTCTGCAGAATTTGAGGTATCTAAGTGAATATTATTGAACCTGGAACCTGGGCTGAAAGCAAGCATGAAGGTAATTTGTGGCTAATTAGCTATAGAAAACTCCAGAGAGATTTATCTTTCAGAGGTATCTGTTTACATTTCAAGAGAGGCTGAGACCTGGGACCAGGGAAACATTCTTGGTTGTAAAGAGGAAAACAATAGTTATCTTTTGCTTGGAAAGATTTATTTACAATCCAGAAGTTTTAGAGTAAGAACCCAGAATGCTTCTGGAAGAACAGATTTTTCTGCCTCCTTTAAAGAAGAAAAGGCGATAGCATGTGTATAAGTACCCGGATTCATTTCAGAGGGATTCCTCACCTATAAAACAGATTCATGTGCAGATCTGTCCACCCATCTCTCTCTGTGCTGCTCCAGCAGTGATGACTGGAACACAGGGAACCACATGGTTGTTACTTGCTGTAAAGTAAATAACCAATCTCCTCTACTCCAGAAACCTCACTTGTGCATTTAGGATACATATTAACAATATGTGTAGATATGCATAGATACACTGGTTGCTATAACCATGAATAGTTCTATCCTCTGTTCTCTGACAGGGCCTAAAAGAAATAAAACTCTACTAGTAATAAACACATCTAACCTCCAGATCTTGGTTTTTAATACCACTTCCCATTAAACAGGACCAGGGCTCCTTGGAGAATTGGCTGATTTTATACCAATAAAATGCTGGAGTTATACAGGATGAGCGTGTAGCATCTTGTAAAGCCATACAGTAGGTAAGGAAGTGTTTGAACACATACACACACACACAGAGATGAAATTACATCAAAGGGGCCCAGAGCTCCCAAGAGCTGAAAGAGCTCCCAACAGCCAAAGCTTGAAAAATCTAAACATCAAAATAAATAAAGTAATATTGAATTATAACCCAATGTACAAAATAAATATTCATAAGCCCATTATAAATAAATGATTTAATAAATAAATGACAAAGAGACAAATCTCCCATGCAGAGAAATTCCAAATGAAGAATGTAAATACTCCACCTTAAAGGAGAAGGATCACAGCTCCTGTCTCCTCAACTATAGGCTATGCACCGTGACTTTCTTTCAAAAAGTACAGAGTAGAAAGACGGAAAAAAGAAGTGATCAAGGTCAACATCAATAATGACAAATCTTGAGAATATGTGCGTACTCTTGAGACAGTGTGGTTGAAAGCATGCTTTACCTCAGTGATCTCTTTCCCAGAAATCTATAACTTTGTCCTTACCATGAAAAACTAGCAGATTCCAATAGAGGAACATCCTAGAATATACCTAACCAGCGTTACTCAGAAGCTAAAACTCTTAAACTTATGATTGTGGTAGGCTAAATAAATAAATAAATAGAGCTAGAACATAAAAATTGTAAGCTATAAGAGAAAATATTCATAAACTGAACTCAATGAAAAAGAGAAGTTACGTTCTTCAAAAAAAAGTAAGCTATGAATTTAGAGAAATCACACGTGATACACATATCTGACAAATGACTTGTTTACAGAATGCACATGTCTCTCACAAGTCAATAATCACAAGACAAACTGCCCATTTTAAGAAATGTCAGAATTGAGCACCCAATTTACAAATTATTGATTATAAGGGAAATAGAAATTAAGGCCAAAATGAAATACAATACACACAAAAACTGGGATGGTTAAAATAATAAGACTACCAATATCTAGTTTTGGCAAAGATATGGAGCAACTAGAACTCTCAAACTTCACTGACAGGAATGTGAAATAGTATTCCACTTTGAAAATCAATGTGGCTACATCTTGTAAAGTTAAACATAAATTTACTTGTAAACACAGAAAATGTACTCCTGGATAATCACTCTAGAAAAATGGAAGCATTTGAATCACTATATTGTATACCTAAAACTAATACTGTATGTCAATTATACAAGAGTTAAATTTTAAAATATATATATTTTTAAGAGAAACATGAAAACATATGTCTCCACAAATGAATGTACACAAATGTTCAAAGAAGCTTTATGTGTAATGGTCAAAAACTGGAAACAACCAAAAGGTGAAGTAAACAAATTATAGTATAGTTATTAAATGGAATACTACTCAGCAATAGAAAGTGATAAATTACTTAAACATGCAAAAAGTAATGAAACTCAAAAACATTATGTGTAGCAAAAGAAGCAGACACAAAAGATGATTCCAAACTTGGAAACTCCAGAAAAGAGAAATCTTTGCGGAATAAAATTTAAAAAGAGAGAGATGAAAAAAAGAAAAATATTTTCTGTACAAGGGCCCAATTAGGGAATAATCTCAATTTAGAAGTGCAAGCACCAGGATAGCACGAAGACATTGAGAACACGGGATAAAAAAGAGACAGAAAAAAGTTGATTGCATAGACATCATTGGAACGCTCCAGAGTAAAACATCTCTACTACAAATAGTGAGTACACTGGGTACTTCTACATGTTAAAGAATTATTGCTTTCAAACTTAAAAATGTAGAGGGTTACTATCACCCTCCAATATCCAACTCCCACACACTTCAGTTGGGTTTTTCTCCAAATATCTGAATATCAAAATACTGTTAATGATCATGAGTTCTAGACAAAAGAGGTTGATTTTATGTTTTCCATTTGCTCAGCAACTTTTATGCTCGGATACACACTCACATACACAGAAACAAGCAGGCATGTATTCCGAATCATCGAAAGGTTCATTTTACCACTGTGAGCTTTCTGCTTTGTGATTTCCCTATCCACATTTACATTTGTGCTGACAATCACATCAATGTGAAGCAATGCTGCTTTAATTGCCTCAGGCAAATACAAAACAAATCAATGGTGCAATTTGCCAAGTGAAAGTCAAATGACTTCACAGTTCACCACATGAACAAAGGCTTCACTATTTAGAATAGAAATTTGAAATAACTGAGTCACTAAATAATATAAACCTGCCAAATTCAAAAGAACCTTTGCTTGAATGGTCAGTACCATATGCTAATTAGGAGAGAAGAATAAGTTTCAGCAAAACTTTGTCATATTAAACTAGTCATACTTTGAACTTAGTTTTGCAATTTGTATTTATTGTGTCAATATATTATGGTTTTTTACGTGCATGGGAGTTATAAATCTAAAAAAGTACAATCTAGTTTTAGGTTTAAGTTAACATGAAACTTAAATTGGCAGTAATAGAGAGAAACAAGTATTAATTTTTACATTATTTCAAATTTTATTTTTTAATTAACATACATTACATTGGCTTGTTTTGTGTGCATTTCCATAAATTTAACACAGTATATAGCTTTGTCCAACTAAGACCACCAGCAAGACACACCTCTTCCATCATCCCAGAGAACTCCCTGTGCTCTCGTTCTGTACTCTCACTCTCCCCAACTTTTAACCCCCAGCAACACTGGAGCTCTTTTCCATCACTACAGCTTTGTCTTTTTGAGAATGTCATATTAATGGAATCATACAGTACACTCTGAGACTGGCTTCTTTCCCCTAGAGAAATGTCAAGTTGTTCCCTGTCAATAGTTCATTGCCCTTTATTGTTAAGTAGTTTTCCATTTTCCATAAAGTGTCCTACTACACTTTGCTTATTCAGTCATTGAGTTCTTTTGCTCTTGTTTCATGTCAGAAACTAGAAGAAGATAGAAACATTGATGTGCAAGTTTTTGTGTGAACATAAATTATCATAAGATAAATAAGTAGGAGTGACTTGATCGAGTCATCTGATATGTATTTAATTGGGTAATTTTTTAACCTGGCTAAATAGTTTCCCAAAATGTCCAGTTTTTGCATTCTTACCAGAAATGGATGGAATTTCCAGTTGCTCTGCATCATCAGCATCATTTGATATTTTTAATTTAGCCATTCTAAAGACTGCATAATGGTATCTTGTGGTTTTAATTTGCCTATCCCTGATGGCTAATGATGACATACATCTTTCTATGTGCTTATTTGTCTCCCACACAGTCTCTTAAGTTAAACATTTGTTCAAGTCTTATGATTACTTTTTGATGGGGTTATTTGTTTTCTTACTGCTGAGTTTTGGGAGTTCTTCTATATTCTAAATATAAATCCTTTATGAGATACGTGGTTTCTAAGTACTCTTCCAGTCTGTATAAGGTCTATAGCTCACCTCTTCATTCTCTTCAAAATGTCTTTTATAAATTAAAATTTTTAATTTTGATGAAGTCCAATTTGTCATTTCATAATTTATGTTTCGTGCTTTTGATGTCATACCTGAGAACTCTTGCCTAATCTCAGATTATGAAGAGTTTCTTCTATAATTTCCTCTAAAACTTTTATAGTCTTATATTTTTATACTTTTATAGTCTTATATTTTTACATCTATGACATATTTTGAATTAATTTCTACATAAGGTGTGAACTTGGATCAAGATTCAATTTTTGCATGTGGATGTCAGGTTGTATCAACATTTTTGTTGTGTGTTTTCTAGCTTTATTCAGATACAATTGGTAAGAATCGTATTTATTTAAGGTGCACAATGTGATGTTTTGATATACGTATATATTGTCAGTTGATTACCATAATCAAGCCATTTAACACATCTATCACCTCGCATAGGTCTCTTTTGTGGTAAGAACACTTAAGATATATTCTCTTCAAAAATTTAAATATACAGTGTTATTAACTATAATCTCCATGATACACATGTTATCACCAGAATATATTTATCTGAGTCTGTTTCCTTTCATTTCATTCTGCCCACCCTCCTAACCTCTGGTAATTTCATTCTACTCTGCTTCTCGAAGTTTGACTTTTTAGATTCTACACATAAGTGTGGAGATAATTCCACACATAAGATGATGGAGTATTTTTCTTTGTCTGACTTATTTCACTTAACATAATGCTCTCAATGTCAATCCATCTTGTTGCAAAGGCACGATTTCAATCTTTATCATGGCTGAATAATACTCCATTATATATTTATATCCATTTTCTTTATCCAGTCATCTTCAATGGACAACAGTTGGTTTCTGTATCTTGGCTATTGTGAATAGCGTGGTGATGAATGTGGCAGTGCAGTTATCTCTTCAAAATCCTGATTTCCTTTCCTTTGGATACATACCCAGAAGTGGGATTAATAGATCATAGGGTAGTTCAATTTTTAATTTTTTGAGAACTCCTATACTGTTTTTTGTACTGGCTGCAGCAGTTTACATTCCCACCAACAGAGCCCAAGGGTTCCCTTTTTTCCCTATCTTTGCCAACACTTGTTATCTCTTATCTTTATGATAATAGCCATTCTATTAGGCAGGGGAAAGTATCTCATTGTGGTTTTGATTTGCATTTCCCTTATGTGACTCTGAGCACCTTTTCAGTACTTGTTGGCTATTTATAGTCTTCTTTGGAGAAACATTCATTCAAGTGACTTATCCATTTTTTTCTTTTCTTTTCTTTTTTTTTTTTTTTTTTTGACAGAGATCACAAGTAGATGGAGAGGCAGAGAGAGAGAGAGAGAGAGAGAGAGAGAGAGAAAAGCAGGCTCCCTGCTGAGCAGAAAGCCCCATGCGGGACTCAATCCCAGGACCCTGAGATCATGACCCTAGCAGAAGGCAGCAGCCCAACCCACTGAGCCACCTCAGGTTATCTGTTCTTTCAGGTTATCTGTTCTTTCACTATAGGGTTATATATATTCCTTATGTATTCTAAATATTAACTCCTTATCAGATATATGGTTTGCAAATGTTTTCTCCTGCTCCAAAATTGCCTTCCCATTTCCTTGATTGTTTTCTTTGCCATGCAAAATCTTTTTGTTTGACAGTCACATTTGTTTCCTTTTGCTTTTGTTGCCTTTGGTTTTGGTGTCAAAGCCAAAAATATCATTGCCAAGACCAGTGTCAGGGAGCTTACCTTGATGATTTCTTCTAATAGCAGTAGTTTCAGGTCTTACATTCAAGTCTTTAATCCATTTTGAGGTGATTTTTGTGGACAGTAAAAGATACAAGTCCAATTTTATTCTTTTGCATGTGGTTATCTTGTTTTTCAACAGTATTTACTGAAGACAGTGTCCTTTCTCCATTGCATATTCTTTACTCCTTTGCCATAAATTAATTGACCACATATGTGTGGGTTTATCTCTGGATGTTTTATTCTGTTCCACTGATCTGTGTCTGTCTGTATGCCAGCAACATACCATTTTGATCACTGTAACTTTAGAATACAGTTAAAAATCAGGAAATAAGATGCTTCCTGCTTTGTTCTCCATTCTCTGGATTGCTTTGGTTATTTCGCTTCTTTTGTTGTTCTGTATGAATTTTAAGATTGTTTTTTCTATTTCTGCGAAAAATGCCTCTGGAATTTTGATAGTGACTGCATTGAATCTATAGAAGGCTTAGTGTAGGATGGACTTATTAACTATATCAACTTTTACAATCTATATACATGAGCTATCTTTCCATTTATTTGTGTCTTCAATTTCTTTCATCAGTGTATAGATCACTTATGTCTTTGTTTAAATTTACTCCCAAGTATTCTATTTCTTTTGATATTACTATTAAAGGGATCATTTTTTATATTTCTCTTTCAGTTGGTTCATTTTTTTTCCATTCTATTTTTTTTCTTTTCAGTGTTCCAAAATTATTATGCAAATGGTTCATTTTTAATGTTCAATGCAACTGTTTTTTGTATGTTGATTTTGCATTCCACAACTTTACTGAATTCATTTATTCTAACAATTTTTTAGTGGATTCTCAGAGTTTTCTCTATATAATACATGTCACCTGCAAAAAGAGAGAATGCTACTTCTTTTTAATTTAAATATCTTTTATTTTGGTTTTTTTGTCTTTTTTTTTTTTATTGCTAATTGTTCTAGCTAAAAGTTCTAGTACTATGTTGAATGGAAGTAGTAAGAGTGGGCACCTTTGTCTTATTCCTGATCTTACAGGATAGCTAAATGGTTTTCACTATTGAGAATGGTGTTAACTGTTGGCTTCTCACATTATGACCTTTAATATGTTGATATATTCTTTTTATACCTAATTTGTTAAGCATTTTTAATCATGAAAAAATTGTTGGATTTTGTCAAATGATCATTTTTGTCAAAATGATCATGTAATGTCTATCCTTCATTCTACTAAGGATCCTTCATTCTTGATTTGTATATGTTGAATCAACCTTGTACAATCCCAAAGATAAATCCCACTTGCCTCATGATGTATGATTCTTTTAATATGCTATTAAATTTGGCTTACTAATATTTTGTTGAAGATCTTTGCATATATGTTCATCAGGGATATTAGTTTGTAATTTTCTTTTCTTGTAGTAGCTTTATGTGGCTTTGGTATGAGGGTAATGCTTTCCTCATAAAATGTATGGAAGTTTGCAAGTGCTCCATCCTCCTCAATTTGTTAGAAGAGTTTGAGAAGCATTGGTGTTAATTCTTCTCCAAATATTTGATAGCATAGGGGTGCCTGGGTGGTTTAGTGAATTAAGCCTCTGCCTTGGCTCAGGCCATGATCCCAGGGCTCTACATGGGCTCTCTGCTCAGCAGGGAGTTTGCTTCCCCCTTCCCTCTGCCTACTTGTGATTTCTGTCAAATAAGTAAATAAAATCTTAAAAAGAAAATATTTGATAGCATTAATTCATAAAGGCATCTGACTTGGGTCTTTTCCTTGTTAGAAGTGTTTTCTCTTTCTAAAATTTTCTTTATTTATGAGAGAAAGAGAGTGGTGGGAAGAGCCGAGGGAGACGACACTGAGGCTGGTCCCAGTGCTCAGGACTCAATCTCAGGATGCTGAGATCACCACCTGAGCCAAAGCCAAGAGTGGGATGCACAACTGCCTGAGCTACCCAGGAGCCACTTTGCTGAAAGTTTTTTGATTACTCTTTCAATTTCCTTAGTTGTTGTTGTTCCATTCAGATTCTACTCCTTTGTGATTCATCCTCTGTAAGTTATATCTTTATTTCTCCTATGTTATCTGGTTTGTTGGTGTATAATTTTGGTAGTAGCCTCTTTTTGTTCTTTGCATTTCTGTGGTATTAGTTCAACACTGTTTTTGAAAATACTATACTTTTCAAAAATGGTTTTGAAATATCTTGGCATCATTTTCAAAAATCAATGGGTCACATTTGTGTGGTTCTAATTCTGGACTCTTGTTCATTTCTATTCTTTTATGTGCCCATCTTTTGCCAATGTCACACTGCCTTGGTTACTATAGTTATATAATGTGTCTTAAAATATGTCTTGGTATTCTAACTCCTTCTTTCAGGTTATTTTTAACATTTCTTTAGTGTTCTCTTTAAAATTGCTTTGTTTTTAACTATATCTCTTAATAAAAATTTTAGGGATTCCTCTCATGATTAAATAATACATAATTCTTCACATTCTACTTAAAATCAATACTCTACCACTTTGCATGTAGAAAATTTACTACAGTAAATATCCCTTTACCTCCCTCTTTGTGTTGCAATTCTCTCACATGCTGTATCTGCATACATTGAAAATCCTATCAGAAATGTAATTTTTGCTTTAAACCCTGTAACACTTTATAGTACTCAGTAAGTGAACTGTTTATTATATTCACCCAGATATTTGCCATTTCCAATACTTTCTTTTTTTTTCATTCTGGATCTTCTAAATTTTCTTCTTGTATCATTTCCCATTTTTCTGAAGAACTCCCTTCAGTAATTCTTTCAGAGCTTTGAATTGCTCCTCAGGTGTGTCGTGAATGTAAGACATCCAATAGTTTGCATCTTGGGCACTGGCACATCCCATAGTTCAGTTCTCAAAGCCTATGTATTTTTTTAGTATTCGATAGACAACTGTGCAGCTTATGGGTAGGCCCAGGAGTTCACTGAGAACTTTAAGTGGTCACTTTCTCAAGTGCTCCCTTACCGGGATACCCTTTGTACCCCCTGGTTCCCTCTTGTTCCCCTTTTTATTATCTGGCCATGTCACGGAGGTTTTAGCTGTCTCACTCTGCCTCACACTCTCCAGAACAGTATTCACATGTAGTGTCAGGCTACAGAACAGCAGAAAAAGAATAGAAAAGAAAAGAGGAAAAAAAAAAAAAAAAGACATGAGGAAAGGAGAGATGAGGGAGAAGGGAGGAAAGGGGCAGGGGAGGGGAGGGAGGAGAGAGTGAGGAAAGTGGAGTCGCAGGGGAAGAGAGAGGAGAGGAGGAAAGAAAAAGCTGTGGGAGCTCATCTCTCTCTCTCTTAAGATCATAGCTTCTCTGATTGGAAAAGAAGTTTTCCCACCTGTCATGGACTGACTGCTTGCATCCCCCTGGCACCAGCTTCACATGGGGAAACGCTAACACCCAGGCTGCTATTGGGAGGTGGGACCTATACGAGGTAATCAGATTTAGGTAAATTCATGAGAGCAGGGATGCCTGGGTGGCTCAGTTGGTTCAGCAGCTGCCTTCGGCTCAGGTCATGATCCCAGCATCCTGGGATCGAGTCCCACATGGGGCTCCTTGCTCAGTAGGAAGCCTGCTTCTCCCTCTGCCTCTGTCTGCCATTCTGTCTGCCTGTGCTCGCTCGCTCTCCCTCTCTCTCTCTGACAAATAAATCTTTAAAAAAAAAAAATTCATGAGAGCAGAATCATCATGAAGGGATTAGTATCCTTATTAGAAGAGGCAGATACAGCAAGAAGGCAACAATCTGCAAACTAATATGCCTTCACCAGACACCAAATCTGCCAAGACCTTGATAATAGAATTATCAGACTCCAGAACTATGAGAAACAGTTCATTGTTTAAGCAACCCAGTCCATAAAAATTTGTTAATGGTACTGATGTTAATGTGAACCGACTAATGTGAACTGGTACTGATGTTTGTTAATGTGAACTGACTAAGACACTCACCACCTTTAGTATTTTGGCTCCCGCAGGTTTCTGTTGGCTTTGCTATTGCCCCTCCCCCAGGATTGCTTGAGGGTTGGGGAGGAAGAAATGGAAAAGTAAACAAATAAGGGAGAGGGGTTCCTGCACTCTTTATTAGCTTTAGAAAACCCTTTATTACTTCTTAAGACAGAACCAGAGAACTCCTTGAGCCTTCTCTGCCCACACTAATACCTGTTCTTGGGTTTTTGGCTACATTAAGGTCAGCTCAAGAGATACTGAAGTAAACTAAATGGTAAACTCACCGGGAATTTGGTGGTATTTTGAATTCTGGTTTTCTTTCCAATCCTCATCTTTTTCAGCATTATTTACTTCTTAAAGACTTCAAATAGCCACCCCATGAATCCTGCCCATGTTTTATAGCTGTATTCATTGGGAGAGATAGAATGGCATTTATTTACTCCATCTTGCCTAGAACCAGAATATACCATACAATTATTCTTAATTTATGGGCTTATCATCCCTCACACTTGAGAAATATACTTGTTCCATATGCCTGAAAAATGAGGGACTCCAAAAGTTGACATTTATTCCCACAAAATTAAGCCTCTTGAGAATTGCTTCTATGCCACATTACAGTTATTAATATTCCCTTGGCTTCTATCAAAGGTCATTGCCAGAAGCATACATATGATATTTGTAATTATAATCAGTATAAAATTGTTAAGGCCATCACACATACATTATTCAATGACCCCTTACAAAGTCCCATATGAGGTTTCCTTTTTTTATTTAATTAATACAGTGTTAGGAAGAAAAAATTTATTTCCATTAAGAGACTAAAATGCTTAGAGCTTTCCAATAGTAAAAGCTCTATCAGGAATTATATAACTCATTTTTTCCTGGCTACTAGGAAGCTCCAAGACAAATTAGAAGCTTTATTATAGTTGCTACAATTATTATTTCTCCCTGTTCTGAATTTTCTATTTTCCCGTCCACTTATTATTTTTTTGCATGTGTATTTGTTACATAGATCCTTAAATTCTTTGCCAAATGAGGCAAAAAATGAATGAATGAGTGAATGAATGAATGAATGAAATAAAATGTGTAAGTAAAGCTTTAATTAATACTTTTTTTAAGATTTTATGATCATCCAATGAAACATAATTTGTTCTTCTGATTTTTTTTTTTTACAAGCAGCAAGATATCTAGGGTCTTCCCTGATTATTTCATGTCCTAAAGCATTTTCCTCCTACATTTACTTTGACATCTGCAAATGTTAATGGAGTTTCTCTCCGAGATGGGGATCATTAAGTCAAAGAACTGAAGCAAAATGGGCAATGAAAGATTGAATTTGTTCATGCCCATAACAATAGGCAGTGATGCTAATGTGCATGGCAATTTTTATTGAATTTATGCAGCATACTGCAGCATCTGGAAACCCTTTGCTTGATTTTGGGATGCAATCAGTTCAAAACCTTAAATATACTCCTCAGGGCTTATTCTCTTATTGATTAGAATTAAAACAAGTTGCCCATATGAAAGCCTGGAGCACTGAGAGGAAGTTAGGGACACAAAAGTATTTTACTAGGTGATGAAAATAAAAAGCAATTACAATGAAGAAACCCACTTCCCAAGAGAAGGTAAGAGCAAAACTTCCATGCACCCACTTGCAGCCCAATTTCATAAAACAGGAAGATGTGACTTTTCTAAAAAATTAATGTCAGCACCAGATTAGAATTGATGAAGTTCTATTTATTGCACCTACTATGACCCTCAGTCCAGACAGTCTCCCTGAATATACTGGCTGAATATACAAGTCAACCAGCAATGACCTGACAGCTCCCTGCACCCATCAGAGGCTTTACACACTCTCAATATTGCCAAGTTGGGACAGTTATCCCCCTAATTATGTGTCACATTGGAGATCAATGACAGAATCAAGAAAAAAAACACACCGGTCAATAAGTCTACTGATGAAGAAAGAGTCTTAGAGAATAGAATAATCAGTACCAGATTGAGTCTCCTCGTAGGCAAGATACTATATCCTTTTCTGTTGTGATCAGAAATGGCCATCAATTGCCATTGTCTATACTCAATTTAGGAGTCATCTCATATTATGCTATCTGCCTGCCTTCCTGTACCCAAATAATAAAGCAGCCAAAGAAATGGGGCTAGACTTCACAGTGATGAGCTGGAAGGGGCATTAAAGTTCATGTGCTTTAAAAACCATATTTTTTTCTTAACAGTTGTAGAAACTGAGATACTGAAAGGTGATTTGACCAAAGTCAAAGCAGGAATGCAAACCTAGGATGTTTAATTCATAGCCACCATTTTTCTGTGAGACCATTCTGCTTCTTACACATTCCAAGAAAACTTCCTTTCCTAAACATTCTTACCACTGACTTCTCAATTGCTACTTGATCTCACCATTCCCCATGACATTTCAAATATTTGTCTTTCTCTTGTTTCTCCTTTAAGATAATTTTCAATTCTATAGATAACACTTACATTTCTAGCTTCCTTTACATTCTTCACTCCTATCCTAGTTCAGGCCATTTCACCACTACCATGACCCCATTTTTGCTTCCAAGTTGCTATCACGTTAATATTTCTCAATCTCACATTCTTGTATGGTCACTTCCTTGTGCAAAATGCTTTTGTAACCCTCTTTCCCTAAAACTAAGTGCAAGTTTAATGTCCTCCTCAGCAGAGCCCCAGGGTCTCTGGATGGCCTTATTTCCTACTACCCACCTTCATATCATCAGGCAGAAAGTTGATTTCTTGAATAATTAAAATAACACATAACAAAGATTTAATAGTTAACATACCATGAATCAAAGAACTTAGCATCTTGAGTGTTCTCTGGAAGATTAGAGTTCTGAGGCAGAAATGGCCCATCAGCAAAAATCATCGTTATTCTCCTAATGCCAACCATGAATACATAAAATATTGTCAGGTACTCTATCAAGTGCTGGAAATAAAAGGTGATTGTACCTGACCTCAAGAAACTGATCATTGTATAAAGAATATGGAACTATTATAGCAAATCCTAATTCAAGCAGATGCATGCTATCTCAAGACAGTAATAAAGTGCTGTGGAAGCTTTTTAACAAATTGCAGGCTGACAGCATTTTTCTTTACTGCTAGAACACCAATTAAAAACTTATTTCATATTGTTTTATATTACTGATTCCTCTGTATGTTATCTATATGTATATATATACATATATCTGCTCCCCAACTCTCTTTTGAACTTCTGTTTCTGTTACCTGTTGTCATGAGTTCACCCTAGGGCATTCGGAAACATGAAGGCCAGGCCAGAGCTCAGTAGCCAAGGCGATTGACTAGTATGCAGAGCAAAATGAAGAGTCACATTGCAGACCTGTAGCCTGTAGCCTGTAGTCTGATGACCACTAACACATGGAGGGTGCTAGCTGTTCAACAAAGGGTTAGACTTGGCCTTAGATGTAGGGTCAAGATGAATAAAGAAAGGGTGCTGTCCTCAATATTAATCAAAACAATGCCTGATTTTGTTTAGGATTTAAATTATAAACATTATTTTACATATGTGATGTCCTCATAGTCCCATTAAGATAAGGAAAGAAGAAATACATTGTTCCTGGTTTATAAATGACCCACACAGAGATGTCCTATCTGCTGGATGGTTGATTTTGATTGAGTGAATAACTATCTCAGTGATTGATCAATGATCCATAATAAAAGTGACAGTTCTTATTTCTCAACAAGGCAAGATAGGGGGAAGGTGTAAACCATTTTATCAATGAAGAACTAAAGCTTAAAGAGATAATGTGGCTAGTCCCCTAAAAACCAACTCATAAGTAGGCCCAGAGTTTGAATTTGAGCTCTCTTGAGAACAAGTTAAGAATTATTTTCATTATAGTGTGTTTATGTACAGATCAGCCTTTCTGGGACCCTTGGTGGTACCATGTGAACAGTTTCCTGAATATCAAGCTAGATCTACAACTACTAACATAGAAAGGATTTTAAAATCTACCTTAGCTGTAGGGTGTATCTAACCAGAACTACTCTAGGATCAAGGTCAAGAAAAAACAATGTCTTCTGCCTCATTCCTTTCTGAACCTCCAAATTCTGGCTCTCACAAATACACACACACACACCCACACACACACACACGCACACACGTATGAACTGCAAAGGGTGATAAGGGTCATAGTTAAATAATTAGGTAGAAAAAATGCTTTAAATTCCTCTCTAGAAACATGACACAAAAATTAATTTTTTTCCATCTTCCCTTGGTAGTTTATTCCAGTATAGTTTATTTATTCTTTTTTAATATCAAGCTTTCATAATCTACATGCATATTAATAGTAATTTTGTTTCTTCTTTTATGTTCTTTTCTTGTCATTGAATGGGACAGCTGGGTGAAAAACAAGTCTGAGAATAGATGAAAGGAAAGCAGGAGACTTTTCACCCACGCTATACCTTAAAAGTTAAAATGAGCACTTTGTATAATATAGGCTTTGAACAGGAGCCAAAAATGGGGTGGAGGGAGAAGTCTCTCATTTGCAGATGGGTGTCTGGATTTGGGAAGTATAAGGGAATATCTAATTGCTGTGTACACAGGCGCCAATTGCTACAATGATCTGCTGGATAAGTACAAATAAAGTTGGTAGAAAAAAACTAAAAAAATGACAGTGGGGGTGGATCTGTAAGTGGTCCTAAAATTAATAAAAAGGAGTTTAAATCTGATAAGGGAAAAAATAAAAGAATGAAAGTAAGAAAACAATAATGTTTGAATGAATCACACTTAACTATTCCATGAGAAAATACTTGGAAACAAAATTTTAAAATTAGTTAATGGCACTGCTTAAAATAATAACTCAAAATACTCTAAGTCTATGGAACTGTTGAAATATGGAATAAAATGTCATCTAACTGTCATCACCCTCAAAAATGTATTTGCTGAGGTTTCACACATGCATAGACCAACATCTAGCAAATCATCAGACTTTTTTGAGCTTATAATTTTTTTAAAGTACTGATATGGAAAAATAATTTTTAAATACTTTTTCAAAAATAACAAGTAAATCTATGATATACATGTATGATTACATCATATACTATATGTGAATATATAATCATGTAATATGTATTCTACACATAATATACAGAGGAATCAGTAATATGAAACAAGTTTTTAATTGGTGTTCTAGGAGTAAAGAAAAATGCTATCAACCTGCTCAGCTAGTTCCCAATCACACATCTGCAAAAGAAAAAAAAAAAAAAAGCTACAAAATACATTGTGCGATTATGGTGAGTTTTCCACTGTGCTAAACTAACTGGTTCAAATCAATCTTTCACCATGAAAGAGAGGAAGGGAAGGAGATGGGAAGGAAGGATGGTGGGGACATCTTAAAGGGAGGTAGACAGACAAGAAAGAAGTGGAAAGTAGTGAAAGAATAGGACGGAGTAAGAGAAGAATGACAAGGCAACAAATAGTATCTACTAGGACCTTTCACATCACAAACTCATTTCGTTGACACAACAGCCATGCCTTGTGACTATAATTTTTTTTTAAGATTTATTTACTTATTTGACAGAGAGAGGGAGTGGACAAGCAGAGGCAGAGGGAGAGAGTAGCTTAAAGAGACTCTGTGCAGAGCCTGGAGCCTCCTGATGCGGGGCTCAATTTCACCACCCTGAGATCACAACCTGAGCTGGAATCAATGGTTAGTGGCTCAACCAACTGAGCCATTTCCGGGTACCTTTGTAACTATTATTAATAGCATTTTCTAGATGAGCAAATCCATGCTCAAGAAGTACAGGTACTTGTTCACAACTAATAAATGACAGATCTAGATCTTCAACCTGGAAGAGTAGTCCCACAATAAGTTACCTTCTTAACTCCAGGCTCTACCTTGGGCTCTCCAAGGTATTTCTTGCAATGCTGTGGGTCCATGGAGGTGCTTGCTCTCCCATCAGAAGAACCTGCTGCAGGGAGCATAGATGATTGGCAACTTCCTTCTGCCACGCTTTTGAACCCACTGAGGATTCACACCATACCTCTTGCAAGTGCTCTCACCCAGTAAATGAACACAGCAGTATATGAACCAGGCAATTCCTGCCAACAGGAGATCCCTCTAACAGGTATCTTTAGCACAGGGATGTCCCACTAATAGGGATGAATGAAACTTTCTTAGAACCATACTGGGATATAAAGTTCTTATCCAATCCCTCCTTCCTTCTTTCTCTTTTTTCATAGATGGCAGACCTTCATTTCAATCTGAGGATTCTTGCCATCTCCTGATCCCCTTGTAGGTTTAATCTCAGCTCAGTGTTTATTCCTCAAAGATCCTGAATGGACATAAATGCCATGGGTAGATCCAAACTCTTACAGTCTGGCTGTAACCTAAGTAAGACAAGCTATGAATTTATATACAATTCCCAACCCACTTACCTTAACCTCCAGAGAAAATCATGGTAGACCATAAAATCTTGGCCAATACACCACTAATTGATTAATCAAAATGATTAATCAAAACCACCAGAAGATGACATGTTCCCCATTGAAAAACCATGATTCCAGATAGAATTGAAGGCACACATGACTCTCCTTAGTGTGAGTTACAATCTAGAAGAGAGAGAAAGCATGGAGTCCATTCAAGCTAGTCTAGATCTAAGGGTCAGAATGATGATAAGATACTTAAGGGGTGATTCAAAAAAAAAACTACATCCCCCTATAGATCATCACTGTCATTCCTAAGTTCCTTTAAAAGATTCTGGGATTTTTCCACACCTCTGAGAAGAAAGAGGCATTGTCACAGACATATAAACTTATACCAGTCCACTTCAGACCACATACTTATTCTCTTATTCTCATAAGTTAGAGAATGGAAAGGAGAGCAAATCCTTGTGATACACTGATATTCACGGTTTCACAACACTTTTCTTTTAATTTATATAAGATTGATGTAAATAACATCTCAGCCATGAAAATAAGACAAACACAACACAGTGGAATGTTCTTAATTATATATAAAAATATTGATGAATCAAATTTTGTATACAGTAAACACAGAAAGGTCACTGATTAGAAATTTAAAACTTTTTCTTTTTTAGACAAATCCAATATACTAACCACATTTTTATGCAGGCTTATCAGATTACCATATGCCTCTGTTATTACTATATCTTAACATAAAGTCTCTATCTCAATGTCAATTTCTCTCTACCTTTTCCACCCTCAATACACACACAAAAATCTATCTCTTCCACAGAAGGCTGTCATGCAACACCTTCAACTTTCTTCTTCACATGTCCACGGGCCCCTTGGTTCCATTTCCCCCAGCAAGTTCTTGGTGCCCACTACTATGCCTCTTTCTTCCCATCTCCGGTGATCCTTACTATCCTTACTAAGCAAAGCTGTCTCCTCCTCCTCCTCTTCCTCCTCCTCCTCCTCCTCTCTTCAGATTTTATTTATTTATTTGATAGACAGAGATCATAAGTAGGCAGAGAGACAGGCAGAGAGAGAGAGGAGGAAGCAGACTTCCTGCTGAGCAGAGAGCCGAAAAGGGGGCTCCATCCCAGGATCCCAAGATCATGACCTGAGCCAAAGGCAGAGGCTTTAACCCACTGAGCCACCAGGTGCCCAGCACAGCTATCTTCTACCTTGACCTAGGGTCATTATAAGCAACATAGGTTTGCTGTCAGGTAACAATGGATAACAATAAAGGTGGTAGAATGGGAGTGGGTAAAGGGTAATTCTCCTTCTTTTAAAAATAGACTTCAACATTTTAGGAACCTAAGGGTATCTGAATGGCTCACTCTGTTGAGCATCCATCTCTTGGTTTTGGCTTAGGTCATGATCTCACGGGTCCTGGAACGGAGCACCCAACAGGCTCCAGGCTTAGCAGGGAGTCCGCAAGTCTGCTTAAAGATTCTCTCCCTTGGCCCCTACCCACAAGTGCTTTCTCTCTTTCAAAAAAATAAATCTGCTAAAAAAAAAAAAAAAAAACAAAACACCACTTTGGAAGCTGGGGACGGCTTCTTGAAGCCATAGAAAAGAAGATAGGGAAACAACTTAAAAAAAAAAAAAAAAACTGTATATACCCAGAAGTTCTTTATGAACTAGGCAGAGGATAGCAACCCAATGTTAGAAATAAGGAATGTGGGGCTCTGGGTTCCCCAGTCGGTTAAGCATCTGCCTTCAGCTCAGGTCATGATCCTGGGGTCCTGGGATCGAGTTCCACATCATCAGGCTTCCTGCTCAGTAAGGAGTCTGCTTCTCCATCTCCCTCTGTGTGCTAGCTTGCTCTCTTGGTCTCAAATAAACAAATAAATCAAAAGAAAGAAAGAGAGGAAGGAAGGAAGGAAGAAAGGAGAAAAGAAAAGAAAAAAAAAGGAGGAATTTTACACACTGCCCACCAGATGCCCTCTTCCAAATTACAAAGTAGAAGATTTCAAAGGAAGCAGGCTCTTAATTCTGAATTCCGCTATTCTTACTCAGTGATAATGTCTTTAAATCCTATATGTCAAAGACAAGACAATTTAATAATTGGCTCAAATCTGAAATATAAACAGAGTTTTATTCAGCATTTCATGCTAAAATTAGCATCTTTAGAATTAAAATGTAAATATTACAGCATAGCAAAATAATCCCATCCCTTAAATGATAAAATGTGATATCATAACATCTAGAATGGAACTACTGCCCTTCTTATATCTTAAACTGGATTTAGACCAAAATCCTAAATCTCAACAATAACTAGTATGGATTTTCTCTTAAAATAGTAATTTTTTGAAAATAAAAATAAATGATTTTTGTATGGCTGGCTGAAATTGCTTCACTCTGTTGAAGCTCCTGAAATGAATTCCCAAGGACTAAAGTAAAAGCAACTCTTACATTTGACTTGGCATTTTCCATTTATTGCTTTCAGCTTTAAATGGCAAAGCATTATTCTTATCATCAAAAATAGCACTGAACTACAGAAACTTTAAGTAATATATGATATTGTTTATAACAGTTGTAACCCACTGTAAGAAAAGCTAATATATAAGAAAAACACTTATTTCTAAAAATTGAGACTGTTTATTAATATTACCATAAGGTTCCTTGCTTTCAGAAATTATTTGCTAAAGAATTTTTCAGTTGTATTGTATAATCTATTTAATATTAAGCAATAAATTATTAAATAGTGACCTCTGGGTGACTGTCACCTGGAGAATATTTAATAGAGTTAGTTAAGAAGTGCCACAGGGCTGTACAAGTAGGAGATTCTTTTTTAGTAAGACCACCAGACAGAAAACCCTTTACCAATCAAATGACAACAAAAATCTTCGTATAAACATAATATACAAAGTGAATGGGTTCACAAGGAAAAAAGAGTGACATACAGCTACATAGCCATTTAAAAAGGCAAGTTGTAAAAGAATGTTAAATGACACTGAAATCTTTCACTACTAGTGAGGGGAAAAAGAAAATCACAAAAGAGAATTTCAAGGATAAGCCCTGTTTTTTAAAGTTATGCAAACAAGTATTTACAGAAATTTATAAACTTCCAGAGGATATACCAAGATATTAGGATAATAGTGGACATTTTTTCTATTTTTACATAATTCTGTATTTTCCATTTTTTTAAGTGACCACTTCTTTCTTTATAACCCATTGTATCAATCAGCGCAGACTACATTTTACTGTGGTAACAATCTCTTGTCTTTACTCAAGAAAAGTTTATTCTCACTTATTTATCAGTATAGGCAGGGAGGTTCCACTCATGGAATCAAGCAGAAACCCAGATTGATGGAGTCTTCATCTCCACACACTCTTTCATGATCACTGAGACCAAAAAGAGCACTGTGGTGAATTGTGCACAGCTCTGAAAACTTCTATCTGGAAGTGACATATGTTGCTACCACTCACAATTCTTCAGAAAAGCAAATCATATTGCCAAAATTAACTTGCTGAAGGTAGGCAGGATAATGGGGACCGCGAAGTGGTTAAAAATCCTAGATGGATATAAAATCACAAGAATAATAGCTAATTTTAAAAAATATATTCTAGATTTTTCAAACTTTCCAAAATATCATGTATTTTTTGTAATATCTTTGAAAGAAAGCACTCTCAACAAATATTATTCTTAAAAAGTGAAAAAATCATTATTACAATATACAGGGGGATAAAAGTTATCTTCCAAATAAAGAAAATAACATCACCCGAGAATATTCACCTTACCACTTACAAAGTAAAGTAAGCTTACATACTGGAGAGAAAATAAGACTCGGCATATGTCAATGATCCTACCGTTCAAAGTAAAGCCCATAAGTGAAAGTATGAAAAGTAAAAATTACAAAAGTAATAAAAATAAATATTCTATAAAAATTTGTCAGGGAATTCAAAAAATAAAAAGATATAAAATATGACACTATCTACAATAAAACATGGGAGGGGAAGGAGAATGGGTTTAAACTTAAACCACCATCAACTTAATATAGACTGCTATATGCAGAAGATGTTATGAAAAAACCAAATGGTAACCAAAAATCAAATACCAGTAGCAGATATGCAAAGAATAAAGAGAAAGGGATGCAAATATATCACAAAAGAAAGCCAACAAATCATGAAAGACATCAAGTCTTTCAGAGAAAAATCTATAGAAACAATGATAAAAATAGTAATAAAATGACCATAGAGACAAAGCTACCAGTAATTACTTTGAATATACATTGACTAAACTCTCCAATCCAAAGATATTGGGTAACAGAGACTCATTTCAAACTGAAAGAAAGTGAGGATGGGTGCCGAGGTGGCTCAGTCAGTTGAGTCTGCTTTCAGCTCAGGTCATGATCCCACGGTGTTGGAATCGAGCCCCACAAAGGAAACTCTGCTCAGTAAGGTGTCTGCTTCTCCCTCTACTTCTCCTCTGATTCATGTTTGCCCCTGCTCTCCCTCTCTCTCTCTCTGAAATAAATACATAAAATCTTTTAAAAAAATTTAAAAATTAAGGGGATAGAGAAACATTTATCATGCAAATGGATGCCAAAAGAAAGCTGGAATAGCAATATGTAATTTAAGACAAAATAGACTCTAAAACAAAGACTATAACAAAATAATAGGGAAAAAAACACTATATAATAAAGGGACCAATCCAACATGAAGATATAGTCATTATATTTATGTGCCCAACATGGGAGCATCCAAAAACATAAAGCAGTTAATAACAAACATATACTAATCAAAAGTAATACAATGATAGCAGGGGAGTTTAACACCCCACTTACATCAATGGACAGATCCTCCAGACAGAAAATCAACGAGGAAACAGTGGCTTTTAAAGACACGCTGGACAAGACAGATTTAACAGACATATTCAGTGCATTCCATCTTAAACCAGCAGAACGTGCATAGTTTTAAAGTGCATATGGAACAATCTTTAGAATAGTTCATATATTAGGCCATAAAACAGGTCTTAACAAATTCAAAAAAATCAGTCATACCATGCATTTTTTCTAACCACAATGCTATGAAACTAGAAGTCAACAAAAAAAATCTGGAAAGACTACAAATACATGGAGGTTAAATAAAATGCTATAAAGCAACAACTGGGTCAACTAAGAAATCAAAGAAATCAAAATTTACATGGGGACACCTGAAAATGAAAACACAATGATCCACATCCTTTGGGATGCCACAAAAGTGGTTCTAAGAGGAAAGTATATAGCAATACAGACCTACCTCAAGAAGCAAGAAAAAATCTCAAATAAACAACCTAACCTTACATCTAAAAGAGCTAGAAAATGAACAAAACCCAAATCCAGAAAAAGAAAGATATAATAAAAAGAGCAGAAATAAGGATATAGAAACTGAAAAACAAAAGAACAGATCAATGAAACAAGGAGATGGCTCTTTGAAAAGATCAACAAAATTGCTAAGCCTCTAGCATGATTCATAAAAGAGAGAGAGAGAGAGAACTCAAATAAACAAAATTACTAATGAAAAATGAGAAACAGCAGCCAACACCAGAAAAATTTAAAAAAAAAAAACTATAACAAAATATTGTGAAAACCAAATACCAACAAACTGGACAACTTAGAAAAAGTGGATAAATTCCTGGAAACATATAACCTACCAAAACTAAAGCAGGAAGAAAAAGAAAATTTGAACAGACCAACCAACAACAATGAAATTGAATCAATAATCAAATCCACCACCCCCCCCCCAAAAAAAATTTCAGGACCAGATACCTTCACAGGCAAATTCTACCAAACATTTAAAGAGTTAACACCCATTCTTTTCAAACTATTCCAATAAATACAAGAGGAAGGAAAACTTCCAAATTCATTCTATGAAACCAGTATCACCCTGATACCAAAACCAGACACATTGATACCAAAACCAGGTAACTCCAGGCCAATAACTCTCATCAATATAGCTGTAAAGATCCTCAACAAAATATTAGCAAAACAAATCCAACAAGGTGAAGTGTCTATCTTAGGCTCAGGTAATAATCCCAGGGTCCTGGGATCATGGCCACAGAGGGCTACCTGCTCAGCAGGGTGTATGCTTCTCCCTCCGCCCCTCCCCCCATTCATGTTTGCACTCACTCATGCTCTCTTTCTCTCTGAAATAAATAAATAAAATTTTAAGAAAAAGAGAATGGATAAAAAACATATAATCATTTCAATAGATGCAGAAAAACCATTTGATAAGGTATAACATTCATTTGTGATAAAAATCATCTGCAAAGTAGGTCTAGAGGGAACATATCTCAACATGGAAATGTCTTTGTATGAAAAACCCACAGCCAATTATCATACTCAATAGTAAAACACTGAGTACTTTTCCTCTGAAGAGAGAAACAAGACAAAGATGTCCACTCTCACTACTTTTATTTAACATAATATTAGAAGTCTTAGCCACAGCAATTGGGCAGCATAAAAAAATAAATTCTATTCAAACTAGTAAGGAAAAAGTAAAATTTTCACTCTTTGCAAATGACATAATAATATAGGTAGAAAATACAAAAGAATCCACAAAAAAACCTACTAGAACTAATAAATGAATTCAGTAGAGTCACAGGATACAAAATCAATGTGCATAAATCTGTGACATTCTTACATGTTAATAATGAATTAGCAGAAAGTGAAACTAAGAAAACAATCCCATTTATAATTACACCAGAAATAGTACAATATCTAGGAATAAACTTAAATAAAAAGGTAAAAGACCTATATTCTGAAAACTATGAAGCACTGATAAAAGAAATTCAAGATGACACAAAGAAATGGAAAGACATCCCAGGCTCATGGGTTGAAAGAACAAATATTGTAAAAATGTCCATATCACTCAAAGCAATCTACACATTTAATGCAAACATTATCAAAATACCAATAACATTTCTCACAAAACTAAAACAAATAATCCTAAAATTTATGTGGAACTAGAAAAGATTCCAAATAGCTAAGGCAATCTTGGAAAATAAAAACAAAACTGGAAGTATCACAATTCCAGATTTCAAGTTACATTACAAAGCAATAGTAATTAAAACAATATGGTACCAGCATAAAAATAGATAAATCGATCAAGAGAATAGAACAGAAAACCCAGAAAAAAACACATAATTATATGGTCAGTTACTCTTCAACAAAGCAGGGAAGAATACCCAGTGGGAAGAAGACAATCTCTTCAACAAATTGTGTTGGGAAAACTGAACAGCAACATGCAAAGGAATGAAACTGGACCACTTTCTATACAAGCCACAAAAACAAATTCAAAATGGATGAAAAACCTAAAGGTGAGATCTGAAACCATAAAGATCCTTGAAGACAGCACAGGCAAGTAATCTTTCTGACATTGGTAGTAACATTTTTCTAGATAGATCTCTAGATTGATTCGAAACAAAAGCAAAAATAAACTATGGGACTATGCCAAAATAAAGTTTCTGCACAGCAAAGGAAAAAATCAACAAAATGGGAGTATATGACATATCCAATAAAGGTTTAGTATCCAAAATATGCAAAGAACTGATACAACTGGATACCCAAAAAATGAATGATCCAATTAAGAAATGGGCAGAAGACATAAACATATTTCTCCACAAAAGGCAGACAGATGGCCAACAGACACATGAAAAGATGCTCAATATCCTTATCATCAGGGAAATGCAAATCAAAACTACAATAAAGTATCATCACCTCAAACCTGTCAGAATGGCTAACATCAAAAGCAAAAGAAACAAGTATTGGCAAGGATGTGGAGAAAAAGGAGCCTTCATACACTGTTGGTGAGAATGCAAACTGGTGTAGCCACTGTGGAAAACACTAAGGAGGTTCCTCAAAAATTTAAAAATAGAACTACCCTACTATCCAGTAATCCCCTGCTGGGTACTTACCCAATAAATAAATAAATAAATAATAAAAAAATAAAAACAGAGAGCTAAGGAATACTATGTTAAGCAAAATAAATCAGTCAGAGAAAGACAAATACCATACAATTTCACTCAGAGGTGGAATTTAAGAAACAAAACAGAGTAAAGGGGGGGGGGGGGGGAGAGAGAGAGAGACAAACCAAGAAACAGACCCTTAATTATAGAGAACAAACATGGTTACCAGAGGGGATGTGGGTGGGAGGTTGACAGAAATGGGGGATGGGGATTAAAATACACTTACCATGATGAAAAACAACAACAAAAATAAAATTAAAAAAAAATAAATAAAATAAAATAAAAATTTATTTATTGTGCTCTTAGCTGTAGCCTGGACACCATTATAGGGCTTACGACAAAGCAATGAACAAAGCAGATGTACTCCCGGCTTAAGTTCTAACGTGGGGAAGGGGGATGGACCACGGAGCATGTCTAGATGGCGACTGGTAAGCGCATACTTCTCTGCGGAATGTGAGGACACAGAGGAATAGGGGGAGGTGCCTGAGACAGAGGGGCCAGGTAAGACCTCTATGATGAAGTGACACTGAAGTACAAACCTGACGGAACTGGGAGAACAAGCCAGGAGGCAGTCTCGGAGAAGCGTTCCAAGCAGAATAGCAACTGCAAGACCCATAAGGTGGACCCCGGTGTTGGCCCTGGAGTGGCCAGGAGGCTGGTGGAGCTGGGGGCAGAGCTGACAAGAGCGGAGCTGTAAGAAAGGATCAGGGAGGTAGCCATGTGTGCAATCAGGGACCTTGTGGGTTATGATAAGAAAGGGCTTTGAATTGTATTCTTTGTACAAAGGAAAGCCACTGCAAGTTTTGAGCAGAGAAGTGACATAATCTTACTTTCAGTTGAAAAGAATTTCTCTGGTTGGTATGGAAAATAGAGAGTCTGGGGCAGAAGGAGGCCAATCTCTTGGAGGCTACCGCAACAGTCAAAATGAGACCGCCTGAAATACAGTGAGAATGGAAGAGGTGAGGAAAAGAGTGAGGAGGGTATCATTTCAAGGAGAGCCAGCAGTACTTGTGGATGGATTGGGTGTGGTTTGTGAGAGAGAGGAGTCAAAGAATATTCTCATATCACTTTATGGTGAAGTACGGACTGGAGGAACCCCTCTATGTACTGTTACACAAGAATACCTAGCTTGGATGAACCCTATGTAACAACTACTAATGCCCAAAGTAGGAAAAATAAAATTCAAAGCATCCCCATACCTCATACAGAATTCTTTTTTTAACAAATTGTATTTCTTTCTTTTAAGATTTATTTATTTAGAGAGCATGAATGAGCAGGGGGAAGGACAGAGTACAATGGAAGAGACTCTCCAACACAGAGCCTAGAGTGATGATTGATCTCACAACCCCAAGATCATGACCTGAGTGGAAACCAGGAGTCAATAGCTGAACCAACTGGTGCAGCCGGGTGCCCAAGAGACTGTATTTCTATGTCTGTGCTGTTTACCTGTTAAAATTTCAAAATGGGTTCTAATATAAAAACAAACAAAACCAAAAAACACCTCATGTGCATAGAACTTTTCAAACCCACCAAGGTCAAGCATTGTACCTTTGGTAAGTGATAATTACATGTGGTCTAAAAATAGTCCTTTCTGATTCATCTGTGGATTTAAGGGGTAGGTCTTGAGAACCTAAAGTGCAGTTATTGAGAAGCAGTATAAATAAGACAAGGACAGAACTGGATATACCACAGTCGTAGAGATTACTTTCAAAAGAAGCCTTGATTGCTAATAGTCTCTTCCCAACACTTTCATTTAATACAAAGAATAGGATCAATCTTTTCCTCAGCAATTCTTTATATTTATATCCTGGTGTTCTCCCATGGTATAATTTGACTAACTGTCCAATACCAATATGACTTAAGACTGAGGGAAATACTAAGATAACTATTAAAGTTTTTAAACTTTAAATATCCTAGGGAGAAAAGTCAAAAGCGATTATCTATAAATTTTGTGAAACACAGATTTGGACATGAATCTTGGGAAGACTAAACATCAAAAGCAAAATAACAAAGAACTGTGAAAGCTTTTGACAGCCAAGACGACCTGGAGAAAAAAAGCAATTATCGTAATGGAACCACGAAAGAGAAGGCAGAGATTATACTAGGTTGAAAAATCATCAGCAAAAAATTTCAGTGAGAGAAAAGAGGGTGTGTTGACGTGTTATGCAGAGTCACTCAGAAAGAAATAGCCTTGACACACAGTTACAGATTTTCTCTACCTTCTTTCCTTCATCATTCCTCTCCAACTAAGGAATCTCTCTTTCAGTCATCCCTCCCTTGTTAACCACTTGTTAAAATTAAAATCTTACCTTCTTCATAAAGCCTTCCTAGACTTATCTATGAGGATGATATGTTTTTATATCAAGTATGAAAAATAAGACTTCTTCAGTAGGCAGGAAAAAAATGATTTTGAACAAAGTTTGGTGAGAACTGATTCCCATGTTTAAAAACAACAACAACAAAAAAATCTTCACACCAAAGCTTTATGAAAAACATTCCCAAAATAACCAAGGAATGATTTGTACAAATCCTGTCTTACTCTTTAGTTTCTCTGGCATACTTGTGTGCCCTTCTGGGGCTACAGCCAAATATGCTTTGTTTCCTCTGTATAAAAATAAGTCTCTAGAAGGTCAAGAAAAGGAGCTATTAAAAAATATATTGAATAAATTAAGTGGGAAAAGAAGGCAAATAATGGATAACATACCCAACATGACATCTTTGCCTTAATTATCTGCATGTTGGTAGACTAATATTCACTCATTACTTAATAGATAAATAGCTTCCATTCTGCCATTCACTTTTTTAGGTTGCACAAGTACCCAGATTAGTGGTTCTCAATTGTGATTTGGGAGGGAGGGAACTTGACTGATTATTACAGTCTCCATGGAATGTACTTTGAAACCTCCCACAGGTGGGTCAAGTGCCCAGATGCCCTCCTTTATCCCTTCAACCCAATGGAAAACTACCAGCCTGGGTGTGAATTGTCGTGAATAAAATCAGTTCTACCCTCTTTTTCTAAGCCTCTTATACCAGCAGAGGAAATATCCCTATTTTTAGTCAAATATAACATAAGACCTAACTTAATGTTCCATATCAACATGGCTAAGCTGGATCATATTAGGTATTTACCTAATGACTCCCCAAAAAGACTACCAGAAAATCTGTTGAGCAAAGAACATTATGTTTGTTAGACCTACTTTAATAACACCACCTTATGGGGCCTGGGTGGCTCAGTGGGTTAAGCCGCTGCCTTCGGCTCGGGTCATGATCTCAGAGTCCTGGGATCAAGTCCCACATCAGGCTCTCTGCTCAGCGGGGAGCCTGCTTCCCTCTCTCTCTCTCTCTGCCAGCCTCTCTACCTACCTGTGATCTCTCTCTGTCAAATAAATAAATAAAATCTTAAAAAAAAAATAAAAATAAAAAATAACACCACCTTAACAGCAAGAGTAGTGTCTCGGAAAAAAAGTTGTATGGAGAGGATATTTATAGGTCTTGGGATCTGGGCTCAAATGATTTAAGGAATCTTTTCTGATTGGTGGAATAATAATTATTATAATAATTATATTATATAATTATTATTCCATAATAATTGGTGAAATAATCATTTCTGATTGGTGGAAGCAAGTGTCTTATAAAGGGCCTTAATGAGTAAGCTATTGCTTGAGAAACAAGCTGCTTGCTCAGGTGTGTAGTCTATTGCTGAGAAAGGAGGGCTGTTTGCCCAGATGAGCAAATTATTTGCCTGAACAAATTAGTTTTCAAAAATGTTCTGAAGTAAACATGGAGGTTATTTACTAGTTTACAGTCATCTTTCTTATCTTCCTAAATAAGAATTTCCTGAAGCAGTGAGGTCTTGCTGGTGCAGGTGGCCTTGGTTATTAGTCCCAAGGTTCAAGTTATGTAGATTCAGGTGGTTTCCTTCATACTACAAAGGCCAGCAAATGATTAGAAGTTCTATTCATAATACATAAGGGGGACAAAAGGTCAATAGGGTTAAAAACAAACAAAAAGGATATATGTAGCTGTAGTAGAAAAAATGAGTCACTAGATCTGTTCTTGGGAAGACAGGGACTAGGCAGGAATGAGAAGTCAGTTATGTTAAGTAAGTCATCACAGAGACCAAGAAAATTGAGAAGGGTCCATTTGTTTATTTGCACTAGCTAAAGAAAGCAACTGGTATGGACCCAATTTAAGGTGCCAGATAGAGTAGAGAGGTCAACGACACCCTTGCTTCTCAGATCATTTCCTATTTAGAGGAAAAGCAGGACCTTCTACTTTACTCGAGTAGAGTGGTCGAAAGGGAGCAGTAGGAGGAGGGCACTTGTGATGAGCACCACGTGTGGTAAGGATGTGCTGAATCCCTACATTCTATAACTGAAACTAATATTACACTGTGTTGACTAACTGGAATTTAAATAAAACCTTTAAAAAAGGGGAAGGTTTGGGGTGCCTGGGTGGCTCAGTGGGTTAAAGCCTCTGGATTGTGATCTCAGGGTCCTGGGATTGAGCCCTACATCGGGCTCTCTGCTCAGCGGGGAGCCTGCTTCCCCCCTCTCTCTGCTTGCCTCTCTGCCTATCTCTGTCTGTGAAATAAATAAATTAAATCTTTTAAAAATAAATAAATAAATAATAAAAATTAAAAAATTAAAAAGGGGAGCGTTAGGGGAAAATTGATGAGATTTGATTAGATCTTGGGTAATACTATTATACCAAGGTTAGGTTCCTGATTGTGATCACTGCACTAGATTATGTAAAATATTAACATTAGGGAAAGCTTAGTGAAGGATCTACAAGATTGCGTAATACTTTACATAATCACTAGATTATGTAAAATCACGTGGGATTTCACTCATATGTGGAATTTAAGAAGCAAAGCAAAGGGGAAAAAGTGGGAAAAAAAAAAGTTAAGAGAGAAGCAAGCCAAGAAACAGACCCATAACTATAGAGTACAATCTGATGGTTACCAGGGGGATGGGAGTGGGGGTGGGGGGATGGGGGAAATAGGTGATGGGGAGTAAGGAGCCTACTTGTGATGAGCACCAGGTGTCATATGGAGGTGTTGAATCACTATTTTGTACACCTGAAACTAATATTACATGTATGATAACAAACTGGAATTTTACTAAAAACTTAAAAAAGTAAAAAAATAAAGGTATTCAAATCAGCATATATACTTTTTTTTAACAGTGAAATTGTCTGAAATTAGTCTATAGGCCATAAGTTTTTGATGCAGGTAAATTCTAGAATTTAAGGGAAAAGACTCAATAAGATATTGTGGTGCTTGTCTAGCCCAACAACGGAAAAGTAGACCAGAGGTCAAGACAGAAGTGTAGTTCAGTACTGAAAAAGCTGATGTTTGATGCACTCTGGAAGTAAGACCGCAGGCCTGAAATATTTTCAAAAAATGACTTACCCATTTAATGAAAAGTCTGCATCCAGAAAGAAATGAGGGCAGCAACCACCAGACTTCTGACGAATGTCTCACTCAAACCATAACACATCGTTGTGTGTGTTTTGCTTTGTATAAGCCCATCCCACAATTCCCTCCTTTCCACAGCTCTGCAGGAACTGTTTTTGGATCCACAGGGGAGGGAACCTGTTACACTTGAAAGTAAATAAATGTCAAAAAACGAAAACATTTATTTAAGAAGTGATTTGGGTACCTAGTATGAAAAGAGTAAAAGTAACAATAAAGGAGGTCAAATCTATCGATTGATAGATAGATATTCTTAAGGATTTTATTCATTTATTTGAGAGATAGCTCACAAAAGCAGGGTGAGGGGAAGAAAAGGAAGAGAGAGAAAGGAGCAGACTCCCCTCTGAGCAGGGAGCCCAGCTCTCAGGGGCTGGATCCCTGGGCCCTAAGATCATGACCAGAGCTGAAGTCAGATGCATAACTAATGGAGTCACCTGGACCCCCCAAGGTCAGATATGCTTTTGACAAGCTATTTGAATAAGTACATTGAAAATAAAGGCATTAGTGTAAACAAGACAAAATATACATCTAAAGAGAGAGTTAGGTAAACATTAAAATGAAGGACAGTCACAGTATTCTAACAGTAAGACAAATAAAATTTGATACTCAGTATCTAAAAAAGATTCCAGGACTATTCCAAAACCTGAAGCATTTAAGATTCTTCTGTTATTTAGAGTTTTAACCTAATTTGTGATGTAGGGACTCCTTTCTCTTCAGTCAGTCATTGTAATCTCTCTCTCAGGATTCTCCTATAGTGAGAGCCAAGAGAGAAACCCCAAACATTCATAATTTTTCATAATAAAAGTATTTTGCAGAAACAAACAAAGTTACTCTTTTTATATTAAAATACCACAAAAGGTTTCATAAACTCAAACACCAAAGGGTATAAGAGTTTGGAAATGGAACCATTATGTCAATGTGATTTCAGCAGCTTACTTAAACCATTCAAGTCTAACAGCATCCCCTCCTAAAAAGGAAATAAAGGAAAGAGGTCAGTTTCTAAACAGTGTAAATATGTTGAAAATAATGACCCGTTCTTTTGCAGGTCTTCCATCCCTCCCCCCAACTTGTAAGAATTTGTATGTTGTATTTTCATCATCTCTAACGTAAGATAGTGAAAACAAGAGTCCGTATCTGTGAAAAACCATTTCTTGACCACCTCACTCTGCTCTAACTTTTCTTTGTTTGCTGCCCATGAAATATCATTTGAGCAAAACTAAACATCTCCGCAGAGGAAAACGTCAGGCTGCACAGCCTATTATAAGGCATGCTTGTGTGTTATAAGAACTGGCATAATGACATCCTGCTTCATAATGACTACTCCCAGGTAGAGAAATTATAGGCATCTTTTAAAAACCAGGCAGAATTCTGACCATCTTGGCTGCATCTATTTTCCGTCTTTCAAGCTTGATAGTTATTCCTTTCATAAGGATAATGAGTGTCACGCTGGATTATACAACCCAGCTACATCTGTTCTCCCTTGTTTTCTAGATATTACATTCATTGTATTTCACAGCATGAGCCTCCAATCAAGATCCCGAATATTGCTGCATGATAAATGTCACAGATGAAAAAATGGTCCAGTGCCAAAGTCATTATCACAGTTCGGGCCCATCCTGAACAAAGCTCCTCACTGCTCACATTTTCCCTTGGACAACGGTACCATAGTTTTGCCTCTTCAAAACTTAGAAACTTCCTGCCCAATATTTGTATAAATATGCCAGTTGTGAATTGGCTGGCACATCTTTCCTGCGTACTTCACAATGTAGATTCATTCTGTATCCTACTTCCCCTTCATAGTGCTCACCATCCACAGCCCTTCATCCTTTGGAATAAGAAATCACATGATGGGCCCATCACATGGGGTGGCACTGTACTGCCTACGGCTTTCTGATAAAGCAAGATCTAGGAGATTCAACACCACCCAGAAAAGAGATTTTGGGGGTAACCCCAAACCCCAACTTATCAGAATGCCCAGGTGTATTCTAGAATCAGAACTTAAAGAAGCATCAGGGACCTCAGAGTACATCTAATTGAGCCCCTTGTAGTAGGAATAACCTGTCTGATCCTCAGACAGTTATACAGCCACATAGCTGCTGACTGCAGAACAAAGACTTGGAATCAGAACACTTAGTTTTGGTATGCTCTCCAGGAGCCACACCTGCCTGTCTTATAGTGAATGAAATTTTCCATTAAATCTGGTAATCAGAACTTTTTCCTCTCCATTACATATTTTTGAATCTTATTTCTAAGATCATTCTCCAAAAAGGAACCCAGTTTTCTGTCCTTATACATGAAATACTTTAGCAATGACTGAACTGCCTTTGATGATTGACCTGCCGAGAGGCTGGCATTTTGCAAATGAGCCATCATTGTAGAGTAAGATAGATGAAAATGTAAAAGTCGTAGATGACTAGATGAAACCTATACTAACTTGAATTGAATTGCCTCTTTAAATACATAGTGTTTTAGAGTTTTATTCTGTCTCCTAAGGTTAAGGAAAAAAATAATTTGGGCTAGTTAATGGTTTCATACAATGGAGGCTTTTTGGCATTTATCTTGGGATTTAAATTACAGGACAGTCCTGATATAATATAAAAGATAGCCCAACTTTCCAACTCTAGACAATTTTACTCCATTTATTTCCTCAGAACCCATATTTGATTTAATGTCAGTTCTTGTGGTATGTTTTGGGAGAAGGGGAAGAAAGAAATCAAAATAATATAAGGAACAGTTCTGTACTCTTTCCTTTTTCCCTCTACTGATATCAAAGCTCTGAGTTGTACTTCTGGTTTTTAATCATTGCCCTTAAGTTTTAAAATAGTGCCATATTCCCAACCAAAACCTTACCATGTTTCTGTACTCTGACCCCTTTCTCCTTTTTTTAAACATTAGGTTAAATGTTTTCTGTTTAATTTCTTTTGCTGCTTTTTTTTTTTTCAACAATGGTCCATGGGTAGCAAATAATCTTGGTCTTTATAAATCTGCAAGTATCTGCCTTTCTCTCTTTCTCTTGCATGAGAGTGTAGTTGGATACTGAATCCCAGAATGCATATTCCTTTCCCTCCGATGTGTGAAAATATTACTCCATGGGCATCTGCCATCTACTGTTGTAGCTGATTAAGCTGATTTTTTTTTTTTTAGGTAATCTGTTTTTCTCACTAGCAGCTCTTAAGATATTCAATTTAACCATATCTACTGCTGTTTCATTACGAGGCACCTAGATATAGCTTTATTTTTATGTATTCTGCTTTGTTCTCAAGGTACACCTTTAGCGGAGGATATAGACTTTTTTATAACCCTGGTAAATTCTCAGCTCTTTTCTTGACATATTTTTCCTGCCTTCCTTCTGGTCTCTTTTTCTAGAAAGCCTATTAAACATGTACTCAACCTCTCACACATACTCCTTTTCATATCCCTTAACTGCTCTGTCATATTTTTTTAATTTTTCTATATCACTGGGCTATGCTATAAGAACACTCTTCAGTACCAACTTCTAACTAGTTGATGTATTTTTCAACTTCATCCAATCTTGAGTTTCTAGCAAATGTTAATTTTTTTATTTTAATGATTCATTTCTTTCATTTCTGCAATTGCACAGTGGTTTTTCTCCAGATCTACATGGTCTTCTTTCCTTTATGCCAAGATATGTTTCTCTTTCTTACTCTCTTTTGATGTTATTCTTTATCTCTTTGGAGCTCCTAAATAAAATTTTTTTCCAACAACACCATTCTTTTTAAACAAGTGGAATGAGTTTATCTGCTAATTGCTCATTTTCTTGGATATCTTAGTACCAGTTTTCTTTAGTGATTTAAACTTCTGGTTTGGAAACTCATCTTGAATTTGGAGTACTTTTCCTGACACTCTATACAGGCTCACATGTGTCTGACTAGATGTTTTGCTACTGCTTCTACCAGTTTTTCAAGGAAACTTTAGTTAGATCTCACAGAGCTCTTGACCTATGAAGATAAGAGAGATAACACTAACAGAGATGCTGTACTAGTAGGTGGCTTTTCTAAAATCCCAGTCACTAGCAGGTTCAGAGATCTTTCACTTCTCTAAGTACACAAATTTAGAGCCTCTTATGGACATTTTTATCCCAGAATTGAACACCTGACTAGTTCTCCTTGACTCTGCCTCTGAAGTCTAAAACTATTCTCTATGCACAATTCTTCATTTCTGTTCTACTCTGGGGCCAAGGTAGTATTGACTTCAATATGACTATTGTAATAAAAATTTGTTCCATTTATCAAGCATTTCTACTCTTCCTTCTAGACAGTAGGACTTTATCTTTCTTCCTTGGACATGGCCTTGGGATTTGATTTGGTGAATGAAAGGTAAGTGGATGTGGCACATGCATTTTCTAGAAGGACACTATAAAAAGCTAATGTATGACTCATCATGCTCTTTTTCACTCTGTCATAGCAACTAACAAAGTCCTAAACCCAACCACCTGGAGTCAAGGTGAGGACATCATGGACTAAAGCCCCAAGCCATCTCACAATGAAAATGTAACATGAACAGGGGCAGCTGAGGTGGCTCAATCCATTGAGCATCCACCTCTTGACTTAGGCTCAGGTCATGATCTCAGGGTACCTGGCTCCGCACTATACATAGAGCCTGCTTAAGAGTCTCTCTTTACCCCTACCCTCCTCCCGTGCCTGGATGCCTGCCCACATGTGCAAGCCCTCTCCCCTCCCCCTCTAAATAAAATAATATTTTAAAAAAATAGAACATGAACAAGAAGTAAACTTTTCTGGTTTAAGCCGCCAAGATTCTGGTGTTGCTTTCTGCTATAGCCAAACCTGGACCATCTTGACAGATGTAATTATGTTAGTTCTTTTTAATTTTCATTTTAATTTTTACCTGCTATTGTGTTTGGAGCAGAGAGAAGCTTCAAAGCATAAATTTACAATGCAATCTTGTTAGAAGTCCAATCTCTCAGAAACCTTAAATACTGTGATATAAATAAAATAGGCATGAAATACTAAGTGAACTATACATGTATATGTTCACTAAGTGAACTATACATGTATATGTTTTTGTGTCCACTTTTGTGTCACTAATAAGTATTATAAAGAGATAAATTGATCATCTTCAAGTTCTTCCTCAATTCTTTCAATTCTGAATGTATTTTATGCATGGAGAGAGACTTTCAATCCTTTTATTTTTTCTCTGTAAAATACATTAGTAATAAATTCCTTTCTTTGCTATTACTCAGTCAATTTCACTGTATGTTTTCAAAATGTCTCTGGCCAGGAACTTCAGTGAATAAAACTGGGAATTGGCAAATTTCCCTGTATTCCTTTCTTTGTGTCTTTGTTTCCTGTCTTTGTCTTTTATCTGTAAAGAACCTGTCTTCTTCCTTCAAAATCTCAACCCTATAACTCCCCACTTAATCAGTCCATCCACTTAAAAAACTTTCTCTCAGCTCAAAATCATATGTCAATCATGTATGTCATGTAAGAATCAGCAAATGTTGCTGAGGATGTGCAGAAAAGGGAACAATTGTATATTACTGGTAGGAATATAAACTGGTACGATTACTGTGAAAAACAGTAAAGAGGTTCCTCAAAAAATTAAAAATAGAATTACTAAACAATCCAGTAATTCCACTGTTGGGTATTTCCCCAAAGAAAATGAAAACACCAATTTGAAAAAAAAAAATGTGTATCCCTATAATTATTTCCACATTATCTAAACTAGCCAACGTATGGAATCAACTTAAGTGTTCATTGATAGATAAGTGGATAAAAAGAGTAATATACCTATACAATGGAATACCACCCAGTCACAAAAAAAGAATGAGATTTTGCCATTTGTGACAACATGAATTACGCTAAGTGAAATAAACCAGAAAGAGAAATACCATATGATTTCCCTTATGTGTGGAAACCAAAAAACAAAACAAATAAACAAAACAGAAATAGAACCATAAATACAGAGAACAAACTGGTGGTTGCCAAAAGGGAGGAAATTGGGAGGATGAGTGAAATAGTTAAGGGGACTCAAAGATACATACTTCCAGTTTTAAAATAAATTTAAGGCACAGGGGTGAAAAATATGTTGTAGGGTATATAGTCAATAATACTGTAGTAATGTTGTATGCTGACAGATAACTAAATTTATCAAGGTAGCATAATGTACAGAATTATCAAATTGCTATGTTGCATACCTGAAACAAATATAACACTGTATGTCAAATAATACTTCAATTTTTAAAAATCATGGGTATCATAATCTAATTAAGCATATGTCAACCATTCTATCTACAGGGGTTAACTGTATTTTTAATCATTCACTTATTCATTCTTTCAATAAATATTTATTAAGCATCTGCTATAACAAACATTACTAGATTAGAAACAAAACATGAAAACTACATAGTTTTCTGATCTTAAAGAGTTAAAAATCTAGAAAGGGCAAGAATAAATAATGACGCAAGTAATATAAACAGTAAAAAGGAATATTCTCTGCAAGTACAGAGATGAAGCTATTCATCTTGATTTAATCGTAGAATGAAAGGTTTTGTTCTGTTTGAGAACTATTGTATTCTAGGAGCCAAGAAGAGATTTTCTGAACCAGAAAACCTTTCTAGTGATACAGAAACCATGGTGAATGGGTAACCACATACTTTATTTCTTTGTAACATGAGTCCTGCCTATAATCTTTCAACCCAAATTCATAATTGGACAAAATTGTTCCTCCATCCCTGGAAGTGAAAATTGGGTAGAATGTCTCAGTATTTAACTGTCTATTAAATATTAAATGTTTTCCTATCAATTATTCCAGAAGATAGTTCCATTTCCAAAATGAGCAGACTGAAGTTTGCTTTAATCTTACTGTTGATTTCTCAAGGAAATCTTTTCTAATAAGTATATAAATCACATGCTTACTGAAAACCATGTAAGAGATTTAGAAAACTCTTTCCTTCCACCTTGACTCTGGATTTATGAAACTGATATGCATATAGAATATTACAGTTTTCAGAGTTCTGCATATATTATTATCCATTTTCTTTTCCTCAGAGCAACCTTGTGATAGATTCAGCTCAGACCTGAACCTAAGGCACATGCTGTATCATCTATAATCTGGAATGTACCAGTGAGGTCCATTCTACAAGTCTTATTGAGTAGCAGCAAATTCCTACCAGAATTTGCTTCACATTTGTTGTTTAGATGTTTAGGAACTTTGTAAGACCTGGAAAAAATGTATCACGACCTGAAACAATGTATCAAAATTAAAAAATCAATTGATTATAATGGGAAAAAAATCTCTCTCTTTTTTTTTTTTTTCTTGCACAGAATGTATCAACTAAATTTCTGTGTTCAAAGGGTTGGAATAGGAAAGGGTCATTGGGCTGTTAACTGAGGACAGAAGAAAAGGAAAGAGAAAATTCCCCATTTGGCCCTGAAGAAAACTTTGTTTTTTCCTTTATCAAAAGTTTTTTCATTTCCAGTGGTGAATACTAACAGATTTTACTCAGTTGTTTCCTTCTCTCTTTCTCTCTCTCCATTTTATAAACACTATTAGAGTAATAGCTGAAAGCTCAGGACCTAATCAAAGTACTAACTGTAGTGCAATTCTACTTACAACCAAATTGACAAGGGGAAGAAATGACAAAGAAATAGTTCTGAAGCCACCCAGCAATTTTTCCTGAAGTTCTAGTTTCCCACTTCCAATGAGAAATCTGATTTCCCTTTCTTTACCAACTCTCTTTACCCCTTCTTTTGCAACATTTATCTTTTTTTAAAAAAACAAATAAATTTTTTTGTAAAAACTGAAAAACAAAGCTAGCATGTTCAATAGCATGGGATTGTGAGAGAACTTGCTATGTTTAGAGAATAACCAGCATTTCGGTACAGTAGAAATATCACTGGCATAGAACAAGAGACAGGTCAAGATCAGAGCCTGGGTGCATCTGTAGACCACACAAATATGTCTGGATTATTTTGATCGGAGGATTTCACCACCTATTACATTATTTCATATACCAGCCCCACTTCATTAAAATTCTTCCCAAGTACTACTTTAATGACTATACATTCCATCAAATTAACAACTGTGATTTGTTTAGGGATAACTTGAATTCATTGTGTAGTCAATGTGTTCTTTTCTGCCATTACAAATATCACAACAGTAAACATCTTTATAATCTTTGCTTTTTATAGTTCATCTCTATTTCCTAGAAGAGGTGCTTCCAAGGCACCTAGAAGAGGTAAGACTAGAAACATATTTAGTTCAAAGAAGCCAGACATAATTATGGCCCTATTCCAGGTTCTCATCTTTTCTTAGATTACAAAAATGTTAGCATATAAATCTTTCTTAGACCATGCATACAAGTATGTTCTCTGAATAGGCATAGCTACATGACTTGATACACAGAAGTGAGGTAGACAGAGACATGAACAATTTCAAAAGTATACCCTAAATGATATGCTACTTTATTGTTTTAATTAGAGTTACATTAAGTTTTATGAATTTAATGTTCCCTAGGGGGAGAAAATGGGCTTTTTCTACTTAATCTCTCACTTAGACATTCCCATGAGTCTCCATGTTTTCATTCATTTTCTGGAGAACAAGAGAGCAAGTCACATCTCACCCTCTGACTGACTCGGAGTAGCCCATTTTTTTTTTAATAGGAATGAGTCAGAAGTATTTCTGAGACAGATGGCTCTCCTGAAATGTATGCCAGAAAAGACTTCTCTTAAATAACTTAATCCTGGTCTTCTTAGAACAGGAAGAGACCCCCCAAATCACCTAGCCCAATGTGAAGTGTGATCCAAATTCTGTTAGTGGTACCAATTGCAGTTTGCTTAAATGATGCAAACTGTCATTATGGAAACATTGTTCCTGGTGTGATTTTCACTGGGGTCCAGAAGTGTACTTCCTTTAAGCTAGTATTTATTTATTTGTTTTTAGGATTATGTTTATTGCAAGCAAGGTACTTTTATGTTTGTTGTTTACTTTAAATTTCTTTTTCAATTATATATTTTTTACAAGTGAGGTGAGGCAATGAAATATGGTAGGTACAAAAGCAGACAGTTGGATCTGACAACGTGTAAACCCTTGAAGGGGGCCTATAAATGACCAAAGTTTGTGAAACAACTCTCCTAGGCTGACCTTCTCATTTCTTGTATAAGAACCAGGGAAGTGAAATAATTTACCCCAAATCATCCAATTTAAGAACAGCACCCAGACCTCCTGCTCCCGGTCCTATTCTGTGTTTGTACCTATGCAACTGCCTCTGTAATTATCTCTTGCAACAGGAATATTTATCCCTATGTTCAAAGTAGGATGAAATCAAATCTGGTGAATGAGAATTGTGGCAAAATTAAGCAAACATATTCTAAGTTTCTTCTTTTTAAGAAGTAGATGTTGGGTGTCCGGGTGACTCGGTTGAGTGACTGCCTTTGGCTTGGGTCATGACCACAGAGTCCTGGGATCAAGTCCCGCATCAGGGTCCCAGCTCCGGGGGAGTCTGCTTCTCCCTTTGACCTTCTGCCTCTCAAGCTCACTCTTTCTCTCTCTCTCTCTCTCTCAAATAAATAAATAAAATCTTTTAAAAATATATTTTAAAAAAGAAGTATCTGTCATTTTCACCAGAGGTAGGAAAATTAAGTTGCTGTCCTTCACACTCCCAAAGACAATCATTATGCCATTTCTTATGGGTGCACTGGGCTAGAACTGCAGAGATAATAGGTTATTATAGGAAAATTTGGCATTGATGTTTATAAGATAAATTTGCAGTCAATTAGATGAAAAATTATCCATTAGATAAAGTAAGTGTACCAATTACTGTGAAGGTGGCCAACTGTTAATAATATAATTGAAATTTAGAGAAAGGAAGACTCAGCCCTCCAGAAACTCACTACATTGAAGACAGTAATACAATCGTGTAAACATTTGTGCTCTCAGCCATTTTTTGTTGTTCTCAGAATTTTCCTAATCAGATGTCATTTCTGTGAATATATTAAAATCCCACCCTATAATTAGCTCCAAGATATTTCAGCTCTTTGCCACAACATGTAAAAATAACAAAACAGCTACTCATTGATCCATTTTAATACATGTAGACATGTAGCACTGATAACCCAAGGATGCTATTTTGGGGATGAAAATAACAAGCCTACATCACTAGGTAAGTGATGATTGCTTTTCAGTTCATCTTGGAAGGGGGTGATTTTAGCCCCGCCGACGGGGGGAAAGCACCTCATCCCACGGAGGGTGCTCTCTGCAGCTGTGAAGTAGCTGTCAGCGGCTAGCTGCTGAGGGGCCTTCATCTCAATTGAACAAAACGGAACAAGTGAGAGACATTCCTGCAAAGGAATGGCCTAGTATTGAATTCTTTTTTATCTTCAATGATTTGGGGGCCATATGAATTTAAAATGTAAAATGAAATATTTATCCACAATCAAAAACAGACATGTCAGATTGTGTTATCTGAATTCAATGTCTCTTCCATCTCTGAGAATAGAAGGCTGCTTCAGAGGAGCGTGGGTTCACCCTGCCACAGCAAACCCCCCTTCCAGGGGAGATGCTGTGAAATGTTAACCCTGTCGGTTCAAAGGAGCTTTTCTAGTGAATTGAACTTCAAATTCAACTAACCATTAAATGCAAAGTGCCTTCCATCTTTATTCCAGAATTTTTAATTATTTCCCATTAGTAAAATGTAATAAGAATGGTTACCACTTTAAACCTTATTGGGTGCCATAAAGAATAAAGACTTTTTACTTAATCTTTACAAAAACCTTGCAAAGCAGATGTTAATATCTGTCATTTTATAAATGAGGAAAATAAGCCTTATTTATGATAAATACATTATTGGCTACAAGTGTGAAGAAACTGCATTTGGACCAAGATATGTTTGTCTATTTAAATACTAATGTCTTCTCATTACCACGAGGCCTTTCTTTTACAAAATTTCTTTTCCTAATTCCCTGAACTCTACAATTAAAAGGCTTCTCCTCATTACTCTCTACACTACTGGCAGGTTTTCACTTGCATCCTATTGGTTTTACAACTTTTTTATTAACATATAATGTAATTTGCCCCAGTGGTAAAGGTCTGTGAATCATCAGACTTACATAATTCACAGCACTCACCATAGCACATACCCTCCCCCATGTCCATAACCCAGCCCCCTATCCCTACCCCTCCTACCCCCCAGCAACCCTCAGTTTGTTTCCTGAGATTAAAAGTCTTACGGTTTGTCTCCCTCCTGATCCCATCTTGCTTCATTTTTTCCTTCTACTCCCCACAACCCCCACCCTGCCTCTCAAACTCCTCATATCAGAGAGATCATATGATAATTGTCTTTCTCTGATTGACTTATTTCACTTAGCATAATACACTCTAGTTCCATCCATGTCATTGCAAATGGCAAGATTTTGTTTCTTTTGATGGCTGCATAGTATCCCATTGTATATATATATATACCACCTTTTCTTTATCCATTCATCTCTTGATGGACAACTAGGTTCTTTCCATAGTTTGGCTATTGTGGATATTGCTGCTATAAACATTCGGATGCATATGCCCCTTTGGATCACTACGTTTGTATCTTTAGGGTAAATACCCAATAGTGCAATTACTGGGTCGTAGGGTAGCTCTATTTTCAACTTTTTGAGGAAACTCCATACTATTTTCCAGAGTCATTGCACCAGCTTGCATTCCCACCAACAATGTAGAAGGATTCCCCTTTCTCCGCAGCCTTACCAACATCTGTCATTTCACAATTTGTTAATTTTAGCCATTCTAACTTGTGTGAGGTAGTATCTCACTGTGGTTTTGATTTGTATTTCCCTGATGCCGAGTGAGGTTGAGCACTTTTTCATATGTCTGTTGGCCATTTGGATGTCTTCTTTGCAGAAATATCTGGTCATGTCTTCTGCCCATTTCTTGATTGGATTATTTGTTTTTTGGGTGTTGAGTTTGAATACATTCTTTATAGATCTTGGATACTAGCCCTTTATCTCATAGGTCACTTGCAAATATGTTCTCCCATTCTGTCAGTTGTCTTTTAGCTTTGTTGACTGTTTCCTTTGCTGTGCAAAACCTTTTGATTTTGATGAAGCCCCAATAGTTCATTTTTATGCTTGCTTCCCTTGCCTTTGGTGATGTTTCTAGGAAGAAGTTGCTGCAGCTGAGGTCAAAGAGGTTGCTGCCTGTGTTCTCCTCAAGGATTTGGATGGATTCCTTTCTCACATTGAGGTCTTTCATTTATTTTGAGTCTATTTGTGTGTGTAGTGTAAGGAAATGGTCCAGTTTCATTCTTCTGCATGTGGCTGTCCAATTTTCTCAACACCATTTGTTGAAGAGGCTGTCTTCTTTCCATTGGACATTCTTTCCTGCTTTGTCAAAGATTAGTTGACCATAAAGTTGAGGGTCTATTTCTGGGCTCTCTATTCTGCTCCATTGTTCTATGTGTCTGTCTTTGTGCCAGTACCATACTGTCTTGATGATTACAGCTTTGTATGGTCTTACCCTCTTTTAATGGTCATAAAGTATCTCAGTGTTCCTTGTCTCCTTTCAGATTCCTTTCCCATGCTATCCCTTGCCATTTCTAGATTCCAAAGTTTTGTTCAGTACTTTAATACCATCTGTGGCCTGGATCTCCCAACCATATCTAGGTCATTTCTAGAATGCCCAGGAGGAGTCTCACAGATACCTGATCCCCAGGTAAAGTATCTAGAAGCATCCTATTGATCTTTCATCTTAACACTGAGTTTAGACCTACATACTCAACTAATCTGGTTAGGTTTTTCTTTTTCCCAATTAAACTGACTAGTAATTTAGATCAAATTAATGAAGTCAATTCGACCAAAAATTTAAAAGTCAACTGAAAATTATGGCTCTCCTCAAAGCCATCTACCAATGCTGAGGTATTCTTTTGCGACTGTCAGATTCTGTCTTACTCGATTTCTTTCAAAAGCTTCCCTAAAATCTGAAGGAAAAGGCCAGAGACACAAGTAATAGAGAAACTTGCTGATTTCCTAACATTCTGTGGTTGGCAGAATCTCCAAACTTTCAACCATCATCCCCCATTTCCCACCAGTAGGGAGACACAGTAGACACACACACACACACACACACACACACACACACACACAGTGTCTGACATGAGGACAGCCTCGGTAAAAAAAAATTCAGGCTGCCATGGCTGCAGTTTGCCAAATTGTTTTCCTACTTGGAAGGCACAGGTAATGAAAATACCCATTTTCAATTCACCACTTCTTTCATAGGGCATGTGTGAATGGGTCTATGTATGGGTCACACTCCTTATTTCCACCAAAACAAAGAGGCTTGTCTTAAGTCTATAATTGTTTTTAACAGCTTCACTCACTATTCCTATAAAGACCCTATTTAACAAAACCACAGTAAGTGTAAGAAATGTCCCCTGTCTTGCCAGACATATATATTCTTTGCTGGGCATATTCTGCAGTTTAATCATCACGATCCCATGGAAAAAGTTGTATTGTCCGCATTCTAAAGTAAGAAAGACAGAACACAGAATATAACAATCCAAGACTATACTGTCTATACTCCCTAAAGCCCATACTCTATTTTATCTCAATCTCCTGCTTCCCAACCCATTTATTCCTATTGTGACACTGCCCTTTGGCCAGTATATTGTCTTGCCTAGTTGGTGGTTGAGAAGATTTTTTTTTTCTTAGTCACATCATTAATGAGCTAGGGTAACTTGCCTTACATGTGTCACAGGCAGCTGCCACATAGAATTTCAATTTTTCGAGCCAGGCAGAGCTGTGTTCTTAAAACCCAAAGCCAATGCCATAGTGTGCACTGCCAGTGGGATCCTCTTTGTTAGCAACATAAAAAGAAGTCAATTTCACTCCAGAAATAGAAGCCTCTTCCCCTTTTTTCAACACAGCACACAAGACAGTAAAGTCTCTGTCACACTATTTATGGAAATCATTTATGATTGCACTTGGACCTTCAGGCATTTCTGCCCAGGCTCCGTTCACCACCTCCAGGAATCCTGCCAATCTGATGTACCAACATCAGATGCATTAAGACTTCGTTTTTTATTATCCTACTGGTACCTTATCACTATTGCTGTAATAAAGAGTTTTATTTCAGAACCAAACAATTATTTGCAAGGATATGTTGAAGCTAGAAAATTGGTTTGTACCTCAAGGAGCAGTGAGAACATAAGAAAATCTGCTCTCTTGCTACTGCATTGATTCCTGGAGGTAGACAGGAATGGATAAGAATTAAAATGCCCTCCATCCAGAGAATTGCTCAGAAAGAGTTTGATTAAGCATGCAATCTTTTCAGAAGGGCTACAAAAATGTAGGCCTAGTTTTAAGTCAAAGAGGCAGTCAGATAAATTGACACTTAAGACCAAATATTCAAATGCACAGACCTATATTTTTATTTGCTATAAATTCAGAAGGAAAAGAAAAAACATCCTCCATACTGCCACATTTTTGACAATGTGGATATTTTGCTGGATATTTCTTTTTTTTAAATTTTTTCAATTTATTTATTTTCAGAAAAACAGTATTCATTATTTTTTTACCACACCCAGTGCTCCATGCAATCTGTGCCCTCTACAATACCCACCACCGGTACCCCAACCTCCCACACCCCCGCCACTTCAAACCCCTCAGATTGTTTTTCAGAGTCCATAGTCTCTCGTGATTCACCTCCCCTTCCAATTTACCCCAACTCCCTTCTCCTCTCTAATACCCCTTTTCCTCCATGATATTTGTTATGCTCCACAAATAAGTGAAACCATATGATAATTGACTCTCTCTGCTTGACTTATTTCACTCAGCATAATATCTTCCAGTCCCATTCATGTTGCTACAAAAGTTGAGTATTCATCCTTTCTGATGGAGGCATAATACTCCACAGTATATATGGACCACATCTTCCTTATCCATTCATCCGTTGAAGGGCATGTTGGTTCTTTCCATAGTTTGGCGACTGTGGCCATTGCTGCTATAAACATTGGGGTACAGATGGCCCTTCTTTTCACGACATCTGTATCTTTGGGGTAAATACCCAGGAGTGCAATTGCAGGGTCATAGGGAAGTTCTATTTTTAATTTCTTGAGGAATCTCCACACTGTTCTCCAAAGAGGCTGCACCAACTTGCATTCCCACCAACAGTGTTAGAGGGTTCCCCTTTCTCCACATCCTCTCCAACACATGTTGTTTCCTGTTTTGTTAATTTTGGCCATTCTAACTGGTGTAAGGTGATATCTCAATGTGGTTTTAATTTGAATCTCCCTGAGGGCTAATGATGATGAACATTTTTTCATGTGTCTGATAGCCATTTGTATGTCTTGATGGGAGAAGTGTCTGTTCATATCTTCTTCCCATTTTTTGATATGTTTGCCTGTTTCATGTGTGTTGAGTTTGAGGAGTTCATTATAGATCCTGGATATCAACCTTTTGTCTGTACTGTCATTTGCAAATATCTTCTCCCATTCCGTGGGTTGCCTCTTTGGTTTTTTGAGTGTTTCCTTTGCTGTGCAGAAGCTTTTGATTTTGATGAAGTCCCAAAAGTTTATTTTCGCTTTTGTTTCCTTTGCCTTTGGAGACATATCTTGAAAGAAGTTGCTGTGGCTGATATCGAAGAGATTACTACCTATGTTCTCCTCTAGGATTCTGATGGATTCCTGTCTCACGTTGAGGTCTTTTATCCATTTTGAGTTTATCTTTGTGTACGGTGTAAGAGAATGGTTGAGTTTCATTCTTCTACTTATAGCTATCCAGTTTTCCCAGCACCATTTATTGAAGAGACTGTCTTTTTTCCACTGTATATTTTTTCCTGTTTTGTCGAAGATTAATTGACCTTAGAGTTGAGGGTCCATGTCTGGGCTCTCTACTCTGTTCCACTGGTCTATGTGTCTGTTTTTATGCCAGTACCATGCTGTCTTGGTGATCACAGCTTTGTAATAAAGCTTGAAATCAGGTAACGTGATGCCCCCAGCTTTATTTTTGTTTTTCAAAATTTCCTTAGTGATTCGGGGTCTCTTCTGATTCCATACAAATTTTTGGATTATTTGCTCCAGCTCTTTGAAGAATACTGGTGGAATTTTGATCGGAATGGCATTAAAAGTATAGATTTCTCTAGGCAGTATAGACATTTTAACAATGTTCATTCTTCCAATCCAAGAGCATAGAACGGTCTTCCATCTTTTTGTGTCTTCTTCAATTTCTTTCATGAGTGTTCTGTAATTCCTTGAGTACAGATCCTTTACCTCTTTGGTTAGGTTTATTCCCAGGTATCTTATGGTTCTTGGTGCTATAGTAAATGGAATCGATTCTCTAATTTCCCTTTCTGTATTTTCATTGTTAGTGTATAAGAAAGCCACTGATTTCTGCACATTGACTTTGTATCCTGCCACATTGCTGAATTGCTATATGAGTTCTAGTAGTTTGGGGGTGGAGTCTTTTGGGTTTTCCATATAAAGAATCATGTCATCTGCGAAGAGAGTTTGACTTCTTCATTGCCAATTTGGATACCTTTTATTTCTATTTGTTGTCTGATTGCTTTTGCTAGGACTTCTAATACTATGTTGAACAAGAGTGGTGAAAGTGGGCATCCTTGTCGTGTTCCTGATCTCAACAGGAAGGTTGCAAGCTTTTTCCCATTGAGGATGATATTTGCTGTGGGTCTTTCATAGATAGATTTTATGAAGTTCAGGAATGTTCCCTCTATCCCTATAGTTTGAAGTGTTTTAATCAGGAACGGATGCTGGATTTTGTCAAATGCTTTTTCTGCATCAATTGAGAGGACCATGTGGTTCTTCTCTCTTCTCGTATTAATTTGTTGTATGACATTGATTGATTTGCGAATGTTGAACCATCCTTGTAGCCCAGGGATGAATTCCACCTGGTCATGGTGGATAATCTTTTTAATGTGCTGTTGGATCCTGTTGGCTAGGATCTTGTTGAGAATCTTAGCATCCATATTCATCAGTGATATTGGTCTAAAATTCTTTTTGGTAGGGTCTTAGCCTGGTTTGGGGATCAGGGTAATGCTGGCTTCATAGAAAGAGTCTGGAAGTTTTCCTTCTGCTTCAATATTTTGAAACAGCTTCAGGAGAATAGGTGTTATTTCTTTTTTAAGGTTTGGTAGAATTTCCCAGTGAATTCGTCAGGTCCTGGGCTCTTGTTTTTGGGGAGGTTTTTGATCACTGCTTCAATCTCGTTATTAGATATCAGTCTATTAAGGTTGTCGATTTCTTCCTGGCTCAATTTTGGTAGTTTATAGTTTTCCTTGCTGGATATTTCTACTGGAGTCCCATAATTTGCCATTCAGTAAGTAATTTATTAATTGCCTTCTCTGAGCCAGGTACTTTACTTGGTACCAGGCAATTCCAGGTCCTGGAAGGAAAAAGGTCACTGGTAATTCTAATATAAGGTAATGAGTTTTTCCAGAGAGGATTAGTTAGGGCTTTACCAGATCCCACAGGAGACACATCTAATCCTGGCTGGAAAGGAGAAGCATTAAAGATTTTCCGTGGCTCTCAAACTGAGCCTTGAATGACACACAGAAATCGGCTAATTCTGCTTTTGTCTCACCCTCATATTCAATCCCTAAATTCTATCTCTTCTGCCACCTTCCATGCATTTCTTTGGCTTGAATTTCCTCCTTTCTGATTCCATTGCCATCATATTAGTCCAAACACGTGGTACCTTTTTCTTAGGCTATGGCAATAACTACCTTTTCTTTCTGTTCCCCAACACATCCCATAACTGCCATTAGATTGATTTTCTTGAATTTTATCATGTTACTCTCTTCTCAAAAAATGTGAACGCATTTACATTATAAAGCCCATCCTCTTAGCCAAAGAGGCAAGTGATCCTTTATCTGGCCTCATGCTGCTTTTCAAATCATAGTTCCCATTATGTGTACAAAACTCCTCCCTTCAACCAAATAATTATGCTCATTCATTGTATATTCTACTCAAAGTCTTTGTTTTACTATAACCCATGCTTAAATCCCTCCCCCACAAATGAATCCTCCATATACTTAAACAGCCTCACTCAGGCCTTCCATTTAGCCATATAGGACAAAATCACAGTTCTCTCTCCCAAGAATCAGCATGATTTGATGTTTTAAGCACAATTTTAGTAAAGAAAGGAAAATAAATGTTTGTTGAGATCTACTAAATGCCAGGTTATTTAAAACTCTAGGAGTTAAATGTTATTTTACAAATAAGGAAACAGCAGTTAAAAGAGGCCAAATAGCATAGTCAACATTACAATACAAATATATTTAAACCTAGGTCAATATAAGCCCAATATTCTTGGTCTTTTACCATATAGTGCCATATAGCCACTTCTAAATTAAACACTGTTGCTGTCATCACCATCATTGCTATCAACAATTTAGCACTTACCATGTACAAACTATATACTAATATCTTGAGATGACCCAACAAATATCTGATAGGAGTTCCAGAAGAAAACATAGGGAATTGGGGAAGAGTAATATTTAAAGAGACAATAACTCAGAGTTTCCCAGAATTACTGAAATACAGGAACCTTCAAATAGAGGAAACATCACAAATGTAAGCAAACTAAATTAAAAAGAATTCACCCCAGATAAATTGTAGTGAAAACAAAAGACAAAAAGTTTAATTGCTCTTAATGGTACTTTTAGCTTCCAAGCATTCTCTTTTCAAATGCACATACCACTGAGAGGGAGAGTATTCAGTCATTTAAGAATAACTTGGAATTAATCTGTTTCTTCATAGGTCACTTGGATGAGAGTGCTCTGAGTTTTGCTGGAAGGAGGATTATTTTGGAACAGGAGCATTCACTTAGAAAACCAACCCTGAATGAGTTTTACAGTGTCTTTGGATAAAAGAGGAGAGTGCATGAGAGCACTTGATGCTAAGAAAAAAAGATACCAAAAAGACAAAGAAAAACATGACAAGGTGTATGATGACATATTATCCACCCCAAATTTGGCTTCAAGTCAAGTCTATCAAATGCCAAACAGGAATTCTCAGAAAATTATCATATGCCACAAATAATTCTGAAGGCCCCAAGAACAAATTGAGTTAATCCTGTAAAGATCATAACCTGGCAAAATTATACAACAATATCACTTCATTATAGGGAAGGTATCAAATTGCTGAGTTTGGGCCTAGTTCCAATGTATTCTGACTGTGTGATCTCAAAACTGCTCCAGCATCAGCAACTCTACACAGGCATAATGTTACCTGCTTTACTTATCTCATTGATGAGAATGAAATGAGTTAATAAATGTAAACATCTAATTAGTCTGTAGCATGTGAAAACATGTAAAGGATTGCAGTTATTATGTTAGATGAGTCACGGTATAGCAATGAACTTCCACTTGCATTCTGTATAACTAAGAGCCATCATGAGCTTCCTAAGAAAGGTCTTCAGTGATCACACTTCCAAAATATTTAAACAGACATTTTCTGTCCTGTAGCAGCAAATCATTCTCAAGCTTATAAGATGGAACTCAAAGTGGATTCAAAGGTCACCCAATCACCCATACGTTGTGTGAGGGTGACATTTTCAGTTTATTCTGAATGATCAGAGTCAAGTTGTGTTATTATCTACAGGTGGCCCACACTTGTGTTTTTCTTTTTTCCGCATCCTTTCTTTCAGAAGGCATTGGAGCATATAATTACTTGATTTTCACACAAATGGCCAATTGTCTCAAATAACAGGGAGATGAGGCAAGTTTAATTCTGAGAGCACAATTTCTATGCCTGTCATTGGAAATGTATCCATTTGACCTATTTTTGTTTGATTCAAATAAACACATTTAAAAAGTTAAAATGGTTTGATTTGCTTATTTAAGAAATTCTCTTTACTGGCAAGCCTATATTTGCAACATGTCTTAGACTTGTCATGAGATGCTGGTTTGGAAGAGAATCAGGCTATAAACAACGAGAACAAGCAAATTAAAAGGACTGCCTTGTAAACGCTTCTTCAGGATTGAAACATGCTGTTGTTAATTCTAAGGGCCAAATAAAGTAGACAAGAGCAATATTTAGGAAATACTTTCATTACAATCATGTTGAAGGTTTCTATGCTATGGATGTTTAATAAATCCTCAGAGCTGACACGGGCATAAGGTAAGCTGCTAAAAGATGAATCTGCTTCTCTACAGTTCAGATCCTCTAGCTACAGAAATATTCTAATGCCAAAACTTAAGCTATTAGAAATAGTGAAATAAATCTTTACTCTAAAAGGAATCTTGGTGACACTATGTATAATTTGTTGATGCTAAATGGCAGTAGGCCTTCCCTAGGCATTTCTTTTTCATTATCCTGTGTCTCATATTACCCTGGAAGAAAATATTAACAACTCAAAACCTCATTAGTCCTTCACCTTGAAAAATTCTAGTTATATGATTTTATCTTAAATTTAAAGATTAAAAGCATTGAATCTGGAGATAGGCATCCCTGGGTTCAAGTCTGCTTCTTTTATAGCTTACAACATGGTACCACTTCCTTGATTTCACGAACTCTTATATCTGATGTATAAAATGGGGGTAATTACACCTGCTTCACAGGAGGTATAATAAGGCCAGTGCACCTGAATTTAAATCCTGGTTCGTTCTTACTAGCTGTGTGACCTTGGACACTGTTACATAGCCATTCATGCTTAATGCTGCCATTTCAAAATGAGACTCTTAGGTTTGTTGCATTATTAAGATAACTTCTATGGAGTGAATGTTTACACCCCCCTCATTTACATGTCGAAAACCTAACCCCCAATGTGATGCTATTAGAAAGTGGGGCTTAGGGGAAATGATCAAGTCATGAGCTCATTAATGGAAAAGAGATCCCAGAGACCCTGGAGAGCTCTTCATCCCTTCCATCACATCAGGACACAGCAAGAACCAGGAAGCAAACCCTCAACAGACAACGCATATGCTGGTGCCTTGATCTTGAGCTTCCTACCCTCCGAAACTATGAGACATAAATTTCTATTATTTATAAGCCATCCCATCAGTGGTATTTTATTATAGCTGCACAAACAGTCTAAGTCTATAATGCATATAACTAGGGTTGTCAAGCTTAGAATGTAAAATTACAAGATGTTCAATTAAATTTGAATTCCGGGGGGAAAAAATTAATAATGGTTAGTCTTATACAAAAAATTACTCATTTTTCATCCGAATCTCAAATTTATTAGGATGTCCTGTATTTTATCTGTCTACCTTACACATAACACACTTAGAAAAATGTTAGTACTTGCTGTGTAATCAACATGTAATATGAGATGGTATTTGAATTCATGAATCTCACAGGGCTTAGCACACACTAACTACTCAATAAATGAGAGGCATTGATCAAATTTTATCACTTGTGATCTCTGTCAAATAAATAAATAAATGAAAATCTTTAAAAATAAATAAAAATTTTAAAAAATAAAAAATAAAAAAAAGAAAGAAAACCAATCTTTCATCCAACTTTACATCTTACTGAGCAAGGAATATCTCTTTGTGACACAGTAATTTTACAATAGATGCTAGTTAAATGCTAACTCATAATGCATATTAGGCAGTAATGTGCATTCTAGTGAGATAGTCCAATATACTTTTCAGACAATAATCAAAATTCTTTTTTTACAATAGTCAAAATGATTCTGGATGTCGTAATATACATTCACAATTATGATATATCTCACAGCATTTTCATTGATAGACACCATCAGAATACATTTAACTTCACTGGGAAGCTAGAAATTAATCACTTCCATCAGCTTCTGACGCATCTCATTAATTCTGCAAGTTTCCCTGATAATAAAATCACTTAAGACAGCAGAACACAAGAACCCCACTGCACATAACCCATGGTTGTCACCTGTGTAGAAATTGCCAAATGAATGGGTAAATGAAGTACTGTATAAAAATATCATCATAAAGTGTAGAGAATTAGAAAAGTCTTGAGGAAACCTAACATCCAAAGACCTTTTCGTAGTCAAATAGCTATCACAGCATGGTCACACAAGGAGCATTCTAAGAACTAGTCATAGTCACATAGCTAATAAATGGCAGAGTACTGCTTGAGAACTAGAAGAGTTAGTGCATTTGAGTTCCATAGCTTTGGAGGTCTGTGGCAATGGAATGTGATGGAAATAGGGCTTGCCCGTTGGGTAGTTCTAAGTCCTCGTGACCATTACCACGCAACCACAATCCTAGAGGACAGAACTTCTAAAACTGTAGTTTGAATAAACTAGCTTTTAAAATACAACCATTCCTTCCATCTCAAGGAAATAGTATCTGGACCTCAACAATGTTGGAGCTGGAAATGTCAGAGTGAGCGAAAAGAAATTTTTTGCTTTGTAGGGTGGATGCTGAAATATATATTGTTCTAAAAAATGTGACAATACCTTTGAGCCTTTGCAATCAATCAACAAAAGGCAAATCTCTACCTATTTTTTCAGGGGGTGCTTAAACTGGTGAATTTAGGGTACCTGAGTGGCTCAGTGGGTTAAGACTCTGCCTTTGACTCGAGTCATGATCTCAGGGTCCTGGGATCGAGCCCCGCATCGGGCTCTCTGCTCAGCAGGGAGCCTGCTTCCCCCTGTCTTTCTGCCTGCCTCTCTGCCTACTTGTGATCTTTCTCTGTCAAATAAATAAATAAAGTCTTAAAAAAAAAAAACTGGTGAATCTATCCCAAATGTAAGCAATTCATCATGAGACACTAAACTTTCTATTTAATACAAAAACTATTTGGCTTTTCTGTGGGCAAAGTACATTGCTTAAAAGATACTATAATTGAGTTTTGCTCTGTCCAGATGGGCTAGAGAAGAGAAACCAGCTTAAATCAGGGACATGGGAACATGGAAAATGAGGAGGCAGGATGCTGTTGAGTTCCTGTCCAAGAAGTCTAAATCCCAACAGGTGCCCTCCTGTGAATGAGAACAGTTAAATGGATAAGAAAAGTGATAGCTAACATTGTGGCACTATAATTCTCAAGTCTTCATTATTAAACACAGGGTGAAGTGTGGCCCTTCTGGCATACAAAATGGAAGGAGAGAACCATAGTAATAGAGAGTAGGCCAGAGTGGTCAGTGGAGAAGCCCAGCACAGGCACGTGGGAGAGAGAAACAACATCTAAGTAGGTAGAATGTGCCAGTACTCTGTAACAATTTTCAGCAATTTCCAAAGCAAGACCAGACCTCCCATGATCATGCAGAAAATGGTTCTGTGATACTAGTTGATACTTAAGGGAACTTCAACCTGATCCTTCACCTTCCCCCCCTCCCCACTTCACAAAGGCAGGAAATGTTGGGAATGCCTGGGCTACCTCTGATGTACCTCCCAAAATCACTCCCAAGAAAACACTGAAATTGAAATAAGCTCTGTGTATTTGCCTTATGAATTCCACTTTCTCTTTATTCTACTCACAAAATCAATCATTCCTGCTGTTTTCAAATTACCACTTTTGTTCGGTTACGTGTTTATAGATGACTTCACTCTGCTATTCCTTCATTTATTCTGATCTGATTGTTGGAATTGTTTCCAATCAATGTGTTCCATGTTTTGTTTGGGCCTTTTCTTCCCCCAGTGGGGAGGGAAGTGGGAAAGGCAGGAAGGAGCAGGTGCTTGGGGAAAAGTCCCAAATGTATTCAAACTGAAGCTACAGTGTAGGAAAATGTGCACTCCCAGCTTTTTGCATTTTTAATACTTCCATTCAAGAGAAGAGCAATGTTTTTGTTATGCAATTTGCTTCCGCTCCTTTCACTATTTGTCTTGCACAGCAAGCTATCTGACTTCCTTCTTCTCTCATGGAAGTGGTGCGGCCTCCATTTAGTGGTCCTCCAGGACCATGTACAATCCACGGTGTTGCCTTTCAGCCAGCCTCTGTGTAATCATCGCTAGATGAATTGCCCAGGCTACAGATGTTTCACTAATTATCTTTTCATCATAACGATATGCAATCACACTTGTATCTCTCCACACCCTCACTCATTACAATAATAATGTCCTATTCCCTTTCTACAGCCTCTCCATTCTTCAGGACTCCAGAGTGCTCAAGAAAGTCAGGAATTGTTTTTCTCCTCCCTGAAATTCATTAAACATTCCTGATGCTAAGTAATCATTTGCAAAGTTAAACAACTGAAGAGCCAGAAGTGAGAATTTCTTTAACCAAATCCTTAGGACCCAGACAGTAAGAGTAGCTCCTCCCATGGACCTTACCAAACCCAAACTCAGATTTTGTTTCAAGGACTTCACAGGGACAGTTTTCTTCATGTAAAACCTGTCCTGTACGACATAACTTCTAAGTAAACTCCAAAACTTACATACAGATTGTATTTGACTAATTCTGTACAGTGACATGTATAGAGCGAAGGATACATTATGCACATGGGGGCCATTGTGCTATTCAGGAGATAGCTTCCTGTTTCATTTATTCTTAATTTCTCCCATTTATAAAATAATCATTTCACCTTTTTTTTTCCTCCATCACAGGTGTATCACGATGTTTTTGAAGTAGAGTTCAGTAAAGTAAATTTCTTGCCATCTCTCAAGTGCTTCCCACTCTCTTTTCTTCCCACCCTTTCACATCCTAGTCCACTTGTGCTACCTGCTCCTTTATGCCCACTCATCCTTCAAAAGCCATTGTAAATAGCACCAATCTCTTACTAAGCATCCACTGTGAAGGGTTCCAGAAATAGAAAAACTGTGTTTGCCATGAAGGAGCTTATAATAGAGTTAGAGGGGAAAGACATGAGTAAACAAGTAAGCATTAAATGAGTAACCTGAATATAACTGGAGCACCATTGTGTTCATTCTCCATGCCCAGTTGATTCCAAAAAAAGTGCAGTCTAACAGAAACTAGATGTTTGAAAGTCATTCCAAAATAGGTGTGGGAGAGGGGGAGATAGAGACTTCTGATTATGGAATGAATGAGTCACAGGAATAAGAACTACAGCAAAGGAAATATTTTAAAAAGAAAGAAAGAAATCCCAACTACTACGTGGTCCCATGAAAAATTATATAATCCCAAAGAAGTATAGAATGTGTAACTCCTTGAGGAACACCTTCCAACATACTTCCTTATATACTTATTTATTATATCCATTATTCACTATCTTCTCCCCATAAGGATATGAGTTCTGTGGAGGCAGATATTTTTGTTCTGTTCACAAATGTATCTCAAGAATGGAATGATACCTAGATCCCAATAGTCACACAGTAAATATTTCTTCATTTCTGATCCTTAAGACATTTTGTTCAGGGGTACCTGGGTGGCTCAGTTGGTTAAGCAACTGACTCATGATTTTAGCTCAGGTCATGATCTCAGAATCGTGGCATTGAGCTCTGCATCAGACTCTGTGTTCAGTGAAGAGTCTGCTTGTCCTTCGCCCTCTGCCCCTCCCCACCCTCCCACCCCCAAGGAAACCAATCAAATATTAAAATATATATATATATATATATATATATAGAGAGAGAGAGAGAGAGAGTTCAATTTTGTAACCCCAACGCATATCTTTATTTGGAAAAAAAGACAGGAGATGGTCAAGAAGTACATGTTGCAAAACTTTAAGGAATAAATATGCTATATGCATTTGGGATGGAATTTTCAAGACCTGTAGGATCTCCCCTTCTTCCAGTGGACTCTGGACCTAAACATGGGGTGGTCTTTGAACAGTTTTGAAGATAAGTATGATACCTTTAAAACTGGAAATTATGACACTATTTCTAACATAATTAGGCTTGATTTCCTTGCATGTCATTTTTCTGGATGGAGACAAAGAAAAAGCTGATGATACTATTGCTAAAAAAATATTTGCTTTCTCAATCTACCTTTTAAAATATAGAAAAATTCAGTCTACACAACTCAAGACATAGACTTCCTGTTATTTACCTGTGTTGTATAAAATGTGTGTGAATGTATGTATATATGTATGTATGTGCATATATGTATATATATGTATGTATGTATGTTTTTTAAATGCTGTGTCAAATGCAAATAAATAAAAGACATCTCATAGTATGTGGGGTCTCAGGGACTTACTGGTTTTATAAGCAAAACAAAATGTTATTTGCTATGAACAGCAGTGTTCAATAACATCAGAATTATTCCTCACTCTCTTGGGCCACAAATCAAACAAGAAAATAAAACAGAATCTCTACTCAGCCTAATTGGCTATTGCATGGGTTCAGTGCTTTCCCTAAGCAAACAAAGGAGTGGACAGGAAGTTTTAGTTTTTAAAAAATGATATAAATTTCTATAACAGAAGGAAATGCAAGGTAAGTAGCAATTGAGAGCCAACCAATGGGGACTATTAAAGCAAGACAAAACAAATGAGGCTGTAGATAACCAACGGTGAGTTTTTAAAACACATCCACTAGGTTCCAAATATCACCTGATTATCATAATTTGAATTTGAAGTAGAAAACCAGGACTTAGCAATATAAGGTAGATATCAGTAGGAACATCATACAGAGCAGATGCAAAAAAAAAAAAAAAAAAAAGAAGAAGGATATGTATTTTAATTAGAGCCCTTTTTAAAGGCCTTTGCTTTCAACTTAATCTGGTTAATTCCTCTGGGGTTTTTTTGGTTTTTTGTGTGTTTGTTTATTTTTTTCAAAAATCCCATTCTTCTTTCTATCAACTCTTTTCATGAGATGACTTTGCAATTTCTCCACTAGAGACAGTATATTTTCCTGGTCTACTGGTGTTGGGTTTGACCAAATTATGTTTGTTGAGTGAAATGTGGGCAGACGTGCCAGAATGCCTATTCTGAAGCTGGGTTTAAAAGCCACCCCATGTTTCCATTTGCCCCTCCTGCACTTCTGCCATCGACATAAGAAGAACCTCCCTTGCCCTGCCTGTTGAACCAAGGAAAATGAAAAACACATGGAGCTGACCTTGCTCGCATCAGCAGTATGGAGTCAAACCCTGTTGGTCCTGCCTATCTGCAGATGTGGGAAGAGGAAGCAAATGATGTCAACCATGAATTTTATCCAAGATCTTGACCTCAAAACTCTTCAGTAAACTTCCCAAAATAGCATTTTGTCTAATAAAGCTGGATTCCTCGTCAAAGGTGGGAAAAGAATTGGGACTATGAACAGGCTAGGGTAGGGTTGAAAGAGATGCAGCCCCCACAGATAAAAGCAATAGCCAAAATGGGTGACAAATGAAAATATAAATCCACTTATGATTTTTAATAAATATACTTTAAGGTAAAAAGTATAATTTGGTGGCTCAATTTAGTATCTCCATGAATTCTGGCTGTAATTTATGATCTGACATTGCTGAATGACTATTGAAAATTCTTATTTCTTTCCAAAAAATACATTCATTGATTTTCATCATTGTACTGCTGGGAAAAATATTAGACAATTAGATATGATGACAATATGGCAGAATTACTACATAGTAATTTAGCATGCTCTCTCTCTACTTCTGCAGAATACTCACCAGATATAAGATTTCCGTATTTCAAGGGCTAGGGTCTCTTGCAGTGTTTTAGGGTAAATATGAGTAGAGGCACAGGGAGGACAGAAGTGACTCAGAAAGGAAGCTGAGACAAATATCTACCAGCTCTACTTGTCCCGACTTGTCACTGCTGACTGACATTTTAGGATAAGGGAAAAACAGTTAAAGGAGAGAAAAAGAAGATGGTGGTAAGAATGAGAGAGAGGTTGTTAAGGCATGAAGGATACTCTGGGCAATTGAAACGAGGCTGGCAGAGCATAGGAAGAAGTCTTTGCTATTACCGTTTGAAACTGATCAAAATAAAAAGAAGCCAAGCCACCCAAAAGAGGAGAGTAGGAATGCTCACTCTTGGTCTCCCTAACATTCAGGGAGTACCCACCAATTTCTCCTCTGTGGACTCACTGAAGAGAAGAGAGACATGCAGATAGCTCCCAAGCTCCTGTCCTCCACAGACACTGCCTTGCTCCCTCTCACTTGGCTTGAGATCTTAGCAAGTAACTGGCTCTGCAGGGTAGTTCAATGAAAGAACAGACTGACTCCGGAAACTGAGCTCTAGAGACCCCTCTTTCTACCAAAGGAATTTTCTCCAGCAGGAAGCTCCATTGTTACAGAGCCACAGGGCTGTTCCCTGCCCTCTTTCTCTGTAAATATTTGAAGCATTATAGGGGAGGAGTCCCTCTTTACCAGAGCCCTCTCTCTATGTAGCTTTTGATCCATCTAGCCAGCCTTCACATTCTCTTCTGTGGGATCTTGGAGGCTGGGGAGGAGAAAAGTTTAGCAAGAAAGCAAACAAGCAAACAAGCTAAACAGTAGATACAAACACCTTGAGTTATGAGATCTGAGAGTAAGAAACTGGATATTGGCTGTGCTCTGGCACATTTCTGTTTGGAAGTCTTTTTTCCCCTTAAACTGTAAAATGCATTTACCATATTGTCTAAAAATATTTAGTTCTGCTACAGAAAATAGGATGCAGAAAGAAACAATGAAGTTCATAAGATGTGTTGATCATATATATATAAATAATATGAGGCATATTCAAATGTCATAGGTAGAACAGTGTTCACTGAAGGTGGCCAAGAAGTAGCTTATAACCATAATACACTAAACAGATGGAAGGCATCCAAGGCACTAGATAATCCCAAGGTCCTAAATGCACCTCCCATTCATGACTTCCACTTTGGTCCCACATTTTCTCTGACCAGAAAATCAGAGATATTGCTCATGAGGCTAATTGGCAAGCTATAGCTATCGGCCAGGCTAACTCACCTCTACATCTTCCTGGATGTCAAACATGTATGTTGGCCAAATACATCTCCTGTCTGATTTAGTCCCCTTGATTAACATCAATTTGCCTTAATAACCACACCGTCAGAAGAAAACTGTTGAGTTAGAGAAAGATGGACAGAAAGAGAGACAGAGAAAAACATATGAATGTCGCATACCCCAGAATACAGATAGGATGGTCCTCCCACCCCGTTTCACCTTATCCTACATATATTAGCTTGTCCTGTGTTTCCCCTTGCCTTTCACTGTTTAATTTTATTCAAAAAACCAATATACCAGGATTCAAGCATCTTAATTTTCTCTTTGAGCTCCTCTGTTGTTGTGTGACCTCTGGTATACCTTGCCTCATAATATCATTGGAGGCTATCTTTGCTTCAGGTAATCAAGGTTTTTCCCACACAATAAAATATTTTACACTATTTAAACATACACTACTTATATATATACTATATGCACAGGAGAGTCTACATATGTGGTTTTGTGCATACCTCCTTTGTGTGGCCAGCAAGAGTTTGGTTCAATACGCTGTGCTGAAACTCCTTAGTGTGGCTAAGAAGCACTCATTACTCATTTTAAGCACTCATTACTATTTCAACCTTCCATACCACTATCCCCAGCTGCTCCATACAGATCACATACCGAGCCGACTAAGTACGTGAAACGGCCTCAGTCATGACGTACACTCTTGCTCCTTAAGATCTTTGAATGAAAAGTTCCTCTGCATAAAATGGCCCTCTCTGCCTATTGAAATGTGGTTGTGAATGGTCCAATGATGGCCTCTGTATATAGTGGCCTCTATGCTGTTTATTCGCAGCAGACTGAGACCCATTCACTCAAAAACTTGCTTTGCCAACTTCACATTTTTACACATCCAATTGTTCTTTTTAAGATTTTATTTATTTGTTTGAGAAATGGAAAGTAAGAGAGAGAGAGAGCAGGAGCAGAGGGAGGACCAGAGGAAGAGGGAGAAGCAGATTCCTTACTGAGCAGGAAGCCTGACACTGGACTCAATCCCAGGACCCAAGATCAAGCATGACCTGGGCCAAAGGCAGATCCTTAAACAACTGAGCCACCCAGGCACCCCTACACATCAAATTGTTTTAAATACATCCCTACAAAGCAGACTTGTAGCCATTTAGGGTCTGCTGCTCTGCACACACTACAGAACTATGCCTGAAATCTGTTATCTATGGATAAATAAACCCTGCATTTATAAAGACCCCAAGCCACCACTGTCCTCTGGAGCATTCAAATCCAAAGATTCCCTGCTGTGCAGCTTAGCAACAACACCTAGACCAGCAATCCCCAACTCCTCTTCCCCAGGAGTGCCCTTGCCCTCCCCTTCTGGATGGCTACCCCTCCACCACTCCACCCTAGAGCCACCCATCCCAGACCCCTCTAACTCAACTTCCACCTCAACTACCCCACCAACCCCTGTGCCTTGTAGCTTCTAATGGACTTCTCCTGTGGGTAATTTAGACTTCTTGCAAACCTGCCAAAGCATTGCTTAAATGAAGTTTGTCTGTGCTACTGCCACCCTGTGGTCATATCTTTTTCCTTCATCAACCTGAAATCCTTTACCCTATAAATAGCATTTATGTATTTTAAGACTAAGGGACAAATCACCTTCTCTGTGAAGATTTTAATGCCATCCTCAAACAGTCCCTTCCTCCCCTTTGTTTCCGTAGTATAATCTATTATAGTACTTTCTCCATTATAATGTAACTAACATCTCTCCAGCCTATGATTTCTAGAAGTCATAAAAAATACCTATTTTATTTTTACCTTCCCTGTTCTTAGAATTGGATTTAGCACATAGTAGGTTCTCAATAAATATTTTCTTTTCCATTTGGCTATTTTGGACACTGCTGATATGAACACTGGGGTGCATATGCTCCTTATCTGTATATTTGGGATAAATACCCAGTAGTGCAATTGCTGAGTCATAAGGTAGCTCTGTTTTTAACTTTTTGATGAACCTCCACACTGTTTTCCAAAGTGGCTGCACCAGCTTACATTCCCACCAAGAGTGTAAGAGGGCTCCCATTTCTCCACAACCTCTCAAACATTTGTTGATTCTTGTCTTAACAATTTTTGCCATTCTAATTGGGGTAAGGTAGTATAACAATGTGGTTTATTTTATTATTATTCACATTTTTATTATTATTCACATTTTTTTAATAAACATATAATGTATTTTTATCACCAGGGGTACAGGTCTGTGAATCGCCAGGTTTACACACTTCACAGCACTCACCATAGCACATACCGTCCCCAATGTCCACAACCCCATCGCACTCTCCCAAACCCCCTCCCCTCAGCATCCCTCAGTTTGTTTTGTGAGATTAAGAGTCACTTATGGTTTGTCTCCATCCTGAGCCCATCTTGTTTCATTTATTCTTCTCCTACACCCCCAAACCTGCCACGTTGCATCTCCACCTCCTCATATCAGGGAGATCATGTGATACTTGTCTTTCTCCGATTGACTTATTTAGCTAAGCATAAACCCTCTAGTTCCATCAAGATTTCATTTCTTTTGATGGGTGCATAGGATTCCATTATAAATATATATATATATACATACACCACCTTTTCTTTATCCATTATCTCTTGATGGACATCTAGGTTCTTTCCATAGTTTGGCTACTGTGAACATTGCTGCTATATACAGCAATGGTATAGGTTATATATATATACCACCTTTTCTTTATCCATTATCATTGATGGACATCTAGGTTCTTTCTATAGTTTGGCTATTGTGAACATTGCTGCTATATACATTCGGGTGCACGTGCCCCTTTGGATCACTACGTTTGTATCTTTAGGGTAAATACCCAGTAGTGCAATTGCTGGGTCATAGGGTAGCTCTATTTTCAACTTTTTGAGGAACCTCCATGCTGTTTTTCAGAGTGGTTGCTCCAGCTTGCATTCCCACCAACAGTGTAGGAGGCTTTCCCTTTCTCTGCATCAGTGTAGGAGGCTTTCCCTTTCTCCACATCCTCGCCAGCATCTGTCATTTCCTGACTTGTTAATTTTAGCCATTCTGACTGGTGTGAGGTGATACCTCATTGTGGTTTTGATTTGTATTTCCCTGATGCTGAGTGATGTGGAGCACTTTTTCATGAGTCTGTTAGCCATCTGGATGTCTTCTTCGCAGAAATGTCTGTTCATGTCTTCTGCCCATTTCTTGATTGGATTATTTGTTCTTTGGGGGTTCAGTTTGCTAAGTTCTTTATAGATTTTGGATACTAGACCTTTATCTGATATGTCACTTGCAAATATCTTCTCCCATTCTGTCAGTAGTCTTTTGGTTTTGTTCACTGTTTCCTTTGCTGTGGAAAAGCTTTTGATCTTGATGAAATCCCAATAGTTCATTTTTGCCCTTGCTTCCCTTTCCATTAGTGATGTTCCCAGGAAGAAGTTGCTGCAACTGAGGTCGAAGAGGTTGCTGCTTGTGTTCTCCTCAAGGATTTTGATGGATTCCTTTCATCCATTGAGGTCCTTCATCCATTTTGAGTCTATTTTCTTGTGTAGTGTAAGGAAATGGTCCAATTTCATTTTTCTGCTTGTGGCTGTCCAATTTTCCCAACACCATTTGTTGAAGAAACTGTCTTCTTTCCATTGGACATTCTTTCCTGCTTTGTCGAAGATTAGTTGACCATAGAGTTGAGGGTCTTTTTCTGGTTTTTTCAACCATTTGTTGAAGAAACTGTCTTCTTTCCATTGGACATTCTTTCCTGCTTTGTTGAAGATTAGTTGACCATAGAGTTGAGGGTCTTTTTCAGGGCTCTCTATTCTGTTCCACTATGTGTTTGTTTTTGTGCCAGTACCATGCTGTCTTGATGATGACAGCTTTGTAATAGAGCTTGAAGTCCAGAATTGTGATGCCACCAACTTTAGCTTTCTTTTTCAATATTCTTTTGGCTATTTGAGGTCTTTTCTGGTTCCATATAAATTTTAGGATTATTTGTTCCCTTTCTTTGAAAAAAATGGGTGGGATTTTGATAGGGATTGCATTAAATGTGCAGATTGCTTTAGGTAGTATAGACATTTTCACAATATTTGTTCTTCCAATCCAGGAGCATGGAACATTTTTCCATTTCTTTGTGTCTTCCTCAACTTCTTTCATGAGTACTTTACATTTTCTGAGTACAGATTCTTTGCCTCTTTGGTTAGGTTTATTCTTAGGTATCTTGTGGTTTTGGGTGCAACTGTAAATGGGATTGACTCCTTAATTTCTCTTTCTTCTGTCTTGTTGTTGGTGTAGAGAAATGCAACTGATTTCTGTGCATTGCTTTTACATCCTGACACTTTACTGAATTCCTGTGTAAGTTCTAGCAGTTTGGGAGTGGAGCCTTTTGGGTTTCCCACATATAGTATCATATCATCTGCAAAGAGTGATAGTTTGACTTCTTCCTTGCCAATTTGGATGCCTTTAATTTCTTTTTGTTGTCTGATTGCTGAGGCTAGGACTTCTAGTACTATGTTGAATAGCAGTGGTGATAATGGACATCCCTGCCATCTTCCTGACCTTAGCGGAAAAGCTTTCAGTTTTTCTCCATTGAGAATGATGTTTGTGGAGGGTTTTTCATCAATGGCTTTGATAATATTGAGGTATGTGCCCTCTTTCCCTACACTTTGAAGAGTTTTGATCAGGAAGTGATGCTATAATTTGTCAAATGCTTTTTCAGCATCTATGGAGAGTATCATATGGTTCTTGTTCTTTCTTTTATTAATGTATTGTATCACATTGATTGATTTGCAGATGGTGAACCAGCCTTGCAGCCCTGGAATAAATCCCACTTGGTCATGGTGAATAATCCTTTTAACGTACTGTTGGCTCCTATTGGCTAGTATTTTGGTGAGGATTTTCGCATCTGTGTTCATCAAGGATACTGGTCTGTAATTCTCTTTTTTGATGGGATCCTTGTCTGGTTTTGGGTGATGCTGGCCTCATAAAATGAGTTTGGAAGTTTTCCTTCCATTTCTATTTTTTGGAACAGTTTCAGGAGAATAGGAATCAATTCTTCTTTAAATATTTGGTAGAATTCCCCTGGGAAGCCATCTGGCCCTGGGTATTTGTTTGTTTAGAGATTTTTGATGACTGTTTCAATCTCCTTATTGGTTATGGGTCTGTTCAGGTTTTCTATTTCTTCCTGGTTCATCTGTGGAGGCTTATTTATATATCTCCAGGAATGCATCCATTTCTTCCAGATTGTCAAATTTGTTGGCATAGAGTTGCTCATAGGATGTTCTTATAATTGTTTGTATTTCTTTAGTGTTGGTGTGATCTCTCCTCTTTCATTCATGATTTTATTTATTTGGGTCCTTTCTCTTTTCTTTTTGATAATTTTGGCCAGGGGTTTATCAATTTTATTAATTCTTTCAAAGAAACAGCTCCTAGTTCCGTTGATTTGTTCTACTGTTTTTTGGTTTCTATTTCATTGATTTCTGCTCTGATCTATATGATTTCTATTCTCCTGCTGGGTTTAGGCTTTCTTTCTTATTCTTTCTCCAGCTCCTTTAGGTGCAGGGTTAGGTTGTGTATTTGAGACCTTTCTTGTTTCTTGAGAAAGACTTGTACTACTATATATTTTCCTCTCAGGACTGCCTTTGCTGTGTCCCACAGATTTTGAACCGTTGTGTTTCATTATCATTTGTTTCCATGAATTTTTTCAATTCTTTAATTTCCTGGTTGACCCATTCATTCTTTAGTAGGATGCTTTTTAGTCTCCATGCATTTGGGTTCTTTCCAACTTTTGTCTTGTGATTGAGTTCTAACTTCAGAGCATTGTGGTCTGAAAATATGCAGAGAATGATCCCAATCTTTTGGTACCAGTTGAAACCTGATTTATGACCCAAGATGTGATCTATTCTGGAGAATGTTCCATGTGCACTAGAGAAGAATGTGTATTCTGTTGCTTTGGGATGAAATGTTCTGAATATATCTGTGATGTCCACCTGGTCCAGTGTGTCGTTTAAGGCCTTTATTTCCTTGCTGATCTTGGGCTTGGATTATCTGTCCATTTCAGTGAGGGAGTGTTAAAGTCCCCTACTATTATTGTATTATTGTCAATGTGTTTCTTTGATTTTGTTATTAATTGGTTTATATAGTTGGCTGCTCCCATGTTAGGGGCATAGATATTTAAAATTGTTAGATATTCTTGTGGGACAGACCCCTTGAGTATGATATAGTGCCCTTCCTCATCTCTTATTATAGTCTTTGGCTTAAAGTCTAATCAATCTGATATAAGGATTGCCACCCTAGCTTTCTTCTGATGTCCATTAACATGGTAAATTGTTTTCCACCCCCTCACTTTAAATCTGGATGTGTCTTCAGGTCAAAAATGAGTTTCTTGTAGGCAGCATATTGATGGGTTTTGTTTTTTGATCCATTCTGATACTCTGTGTCTTTTGATTGGGGCATTTAACCCATTTACATTCAGGGTAACTACTGAAAAATGCAAATTTAGTGCCATTGTATTGCCTGTAAGATGACTGTTACTGTATATTGTCTCTGTTCCTTTTTGATCTACTACTTTTAGAGTATCTCTTTGCTTAGAGGACCCCTTTCAATATTTCCTGTAGAGCTGGTTTGGTGTTTGCAAATTCTTTTAGTTTTTGTTTGTCCTGGAAACTTTTTATCTCTCCATTTTGAATGATAGCCTCGCTGGATATAGTATTCTTGGCTGCATGTTTTTCTTGTTTAGCGCTCTGAATATAGCATGCCAGTTCTTTCTGGCCTGCCAGCTCTCTGTGGATAAGTCTGCTGCCAATCTAATATTTTTACCATTGTATGTTACAGACTTCTTTTTCCAGGCTGGTTTCAGTATTTTCTCTTTGTCACTAAGACTTGTAAATTTTACTAATAGGTGACAGGGTGTGGACCTATTCTTGTTGATTTTGAGGCGGTTCTCTGCACCTCCTGGATTTTGATGCTTGTTCCCTTTGCCATATTAGGGAAATTCTCCCCAATAATTCTCTCCAATATACCTTCTGCTCCCCTTTCTCTTTCTTTTTCTTCTGGAATCCCAATCATTCTAATGTTGTTTTTTTCTTATGGTGTCACTTGTCTCTCGAATTCTCCCCTCATGGTCCAGTATTTGTTTGTCTCTCTTTTGCTCAGCTTCTTTATTTTCTGTCAGTTGGTCTTCTATATCACTAATTCTTTCTTCTGCCTCATTTATCCTAGCAGTAAGAGCCTCCATTTTTTATTATACCTCATTAATAGCTTTTTTTATTTCAACTTGGTTAGATTTTAGTTCTTATATATCCAGAAAGGGCTTTAATCTCTTCAGAGAGGGTTTCTCTTATATCTTCCATGCCTTTTTCAAGCCCGCCTAGAACCTTGAGAATCATCATTCTGAACTCTAGATCTGACATATTACCAATGTCCAAATTGATTAGGTCACTAGCCTTCGGTATTGCCTCTTGTTTTTTTTTTTTTTTTTTTTTTTTTTTTTTGTGGTGAGTTTTTCCTCCTTGTCATTTTGTCCAGATAAGAATATATGAAGGAACAAAAAAAATACTAAAGGGATGGCAAAGACCCCAGGAAAATGCACTTTAACCAAATCAGAAGGGACCCCAAATCGTGGGGGGGGGGGGGTAGAAAGGGTATAAAAAGTTCAGAAAAAAAATTTTAAAAATATAAAAAAGAAAAAATATATATATTAGACTGTTGACTAGAACAAGGTCACCCACTTAATTTGGGGAGTATTTTGCTCTCTTAGAACAAACTACCTCCCAAAATTTTAAAGAATGAAAAACATATATAAGGATGAACACAATGAAGGGATGGAATATGCCTATAAAGATGAAAAAAAAAATTTTTTTTTAGTTTCTAAAAACGGAGTTGATAAAGTAAGTTGGTTGGGAGAATAAAGAAAAAGAAAGTGGAGAGAATTTGCTCAGGCTGGAGACTAGAACAAGCCCGGAGCTAGATTTAGGGTATATTTTGAGCTATTAGAAGATGTTGTACCCCAAATCTTTTAGAAGAAAAAACCCTATGTGTATACAAAAAATGAAGATAGACACAATGAATGATAAAATATGACTATAATAATGAAGGTTCAAAAAAGATTATTTTTTTAATGAAAGGTATTGTTAAGATAAATTAGCTAAAAAACGTTAAAAAAAAGGGTAAAGGGTAAACGTTTAAAAAAAATTAAAAGAAGAAAAAAATTAAATTAACTGAGAGACTAAAGAATCATGGGGAGAAAGCCATGAATTCCATGCTTTGCTTTCTCCTCCTCTGGAATTCCACTATTCTCCTTGGTAAGTGAAGTTGGTCTAGGATGGTTTTCTTGTTGATCTTCTGTGGAAGGGGCCTGTTGTAGTGATTCTCAAGTGCCTTTGCCTTAGGCAGAATTGCACCACTCTTAATAGGGGCCAGGCTAAGTAATCCACTCGGGTTCACTTTCGGGAGCTTTTGTTCCCTGAACATTTTCCATAGAGTTCTGGAGGATGGGAATGAAAACAGTGGCCTCAATATCCTGCCCACGAGGAGCCAAGAGTTCAGGGCCCCACTCCTCAGTAGGCCCTCAGAGAAAAGCACTCAATGACTCCCATCTCCCTGGCCTCTGACTGTGCTCCAAGCTCACCCAGGCTGTGACCAGCTCAAGGTAACCCTGAGCTGAGAGCTTACTCCTCTGCTCTATCTCTGTAGCCGGCTTTCCTGCTCTAATACCCACGAGCTCTGTGACACTCAGACACCCCCAATCCTTCTGTGACCCTGCAAGACCTGGGGCCATGCTGACCCCGCATGGGCTTCACCCCGATTTAGCATGTGGAGCGATGTCCCTCAGTGGAGCAGACTTTTAAAAGTCCTGATTTTGTGTTCCATTGTTCCACCGCTTGCCGGGAGCCGGCCCCTCCCCCCGTGGTCTATCTTCCTGTCACTTTGGATTCATTTCTCTGCCGTCTTACCTTTCAGAAAGTGGTCGATTTTCTTTTTCTAGAATTGTTGCTCTTCTTCTCTTCTGTCTTCTGTTGGATTTGTAGGTGTTTGCAATGGTTTGATAAGCTATCTAGCTGATCTTCTGCTACCTGATGTAGTCTCAGCCTACTACTTCTCTGCCATCTTGACTCCTCCCTTTTCATCAACAATGTGGTTTTGATTTGAATTTCCCTGATGGCTAATGATGTAAACATCTTTTCTTGTGTCTGTTAGCCATTTGTATGTCTTCTTTGGTCGAACTGTGGTAGGACCCAAGATGCCCTTCAACAGATTAATGGATAAAGATGTAGCCCATATATGCAATGGAATATTACTCAGTCATCAGAAAAGATGAATAGCCAATATTTGCATCAACATGGATGGAACTGGAGGAGACAATGCTAAGTGAAATAAACCAAACAGAGAAAGACAATTGTCATATGGTTTCACTTATTTGTGGAACACAAGGAATAGTATGGAGGATATTAGGAGAAGGAAGGAAAAAATGAAGAGGGGGAAATCAGAGGGGGAGATGAACCATGAGAAACTACAGACTCAGTGAATCAAACTGAGGGTTTTAAGGGGGAGAACAGGTTAGCCCAGTGATGGGTATTAAGGCTCCATATTAAATGGAGTACTGGGTTTTATACACAAACAATGAATTATGGAACACTACATCAAAAACCAATGATGTACTGTATGATGACTAACATGACAAAGTAAATAAATAAATAAATATAAGAGAAGAATAAATAGGAGCACCTGGGTGGCTCAGTTTGTTAGGCCTCTGCCTTTGGCTCAGGATCGAACCCCACATCGGGCTCTCTGCTCAGCAGAGAGCCTGCTTACCCCTCTTTCTCTGCCTGCCTCTCTGCCTACTTGTGATCTCTCTCTGTTAAATAAATAAAATCTTAAAAAAATAAAAAAAGAATGAATAAATAATATTTTTTTCCAAATAGTGAAATGCTAATTTAATATAGGAACTCAATAAGTATGGTTAGAGTATAATCAAAATTTAACACATAATACACTGTGTAGTAAATGTGGATAAGGACAGAGTTGTCTCGGCAAGCAACTTATGCTTACCCTCTACAAATAGATTTGGACATCTACAGCCCTCTGAGAAGGGAATCAATCCCCTACCTCACTCCTACTTTCATCAGCCAAACATATGCTATGGAGTGAAAATACAGAGCTGGGTAGATGTGGTAAGTTAGTTTGGGATAGAAAAGAGCTCAATGCAGTAGATTTAAAAAATATGTTCAGGTATGACATATGGGACTAGAAAGGCTCAAAAAGAACAACTATCACCTACATGGTATGACAGGAGTATCATAAATAGAGCAACACAGTCTGATGAACCTGAAACTCCTAAAGGACTTCAAGCCCTACAGTGTCTCCTCAAAATACCATGGCTCAGAATAGATCTAAAATTCCTAGAAGGGGGAGACTGGATGGCTTAATGGGTTGAGTCTCTGCCTTTGGCTCAGGCCATGATCTCAGGGCTGTGAGATCAAGCTCCGCATCGGGCTCTCTGCTCAGCAGGGAGCCTGCTTCCCCATCTCTCTCTGCCTGCCTCTCGGCCTCCTTGTGCTCTCTCTCTCTCTCTCTTTGTCAGATAAAGAAATAAAATAAAATAAATAAATATAAAATAAAGTAAAATTCCTAGAAGACTTCAAGCTCCACAGAATTCCTCATGACACCATGCCTGGTACAGAATAAGAACTCTGAAACTCCAAAAGACGCCAAGTTCTATTTAATTTCCCATGGCACCACAGCATAGCACAAAAGAGTACAGATAGCTGGAAGGAGTTCCATGATAGGTGAGGCTGTAATGACTTCATGGGGAACCTCAAGCATCCCCAAAAGGAGCTAAGATGTTCCCCATGTTACAAGAGTCAAGTGGATATGTTAAACATGGGAGTTCCATACTGTTTTGTTGTCTCTGTAAATGTGAACCATGTGAGCTTCATGCCAGCTGGGGACCTAGGTCTTCAGGGGCTACCAGCCAGGATGAACACAAACGCAGCCAAGGGCTATATATCAGCAGCAGAGGCCAGCAAGGACAGGTAATGATAAATGAAGACCAGATGACACAGGGTAGCAGTATGTCAGTCATATCCTCAAGTCTCCATCCTCTCAGGATAGGGATGAGTGGAGGAAATGGAGTCAACTGAGAAAGCCCAGAAGGGACTGACATTCTTCTGAGTTGGGTAAGATTGAATTTCTACCACTAGCCAAATAGCCATTCACACAGAAATTAACTTCATTATATGAAAATTTTAAAAGGAAGAATTTTGATAACTTGAGTAAGAGGCCTTTAAAATCCATACCCTTTATACATATTTCAAGTCCCTACTATGTGCAAAGCACTGTGCCAGCTTCTTGGAGGATACAATGCTGGGTCAGATATCATCCTTAAATGAGTCTAGTTTGGGCAAGAATGTGATCACACAAAGTGATTTTGTTAACGTGAGATGATTTACAAAGAGAAACAAGAGCTCTAAAGTGGTTCACGAAGGGAAGAAACAATACTGACATCATTTATTCAGGGAAATCTCACAAAGAAGAGTACATTTGGAGGAACAACAATGAAATTCCAATATTTTGAGCATCCTTTAAGACTGTAATAAAGCATTTAAATTTACAAGGATCGGATTTGTACAAGCGGACAACAGACAAATCATCAAATCATTTATTGATTTAATGGTGCCTTTTCTAAAGCACTATCACCCATATGTTGACTTAAAGCCATTGCAAAATCACCATTTTTGATGTCTACATAAGAAGCAGGAGGGTCAGAAATAGCATTTAGCATCAGAGGACTTGAAACTGAACGCTGTAGCACCAAGAATCAAGTGAACATCTAAAGATAAACTTGAACGCTTTCACCCCAGCTTTCACTATTTGCTTCCTCTCAACTGAACTAGAAGTAACTAAGAGACTGTCACATTCCTGTAACCATGGAAGTTCTTAACGACTTGAATGACACTCAAAACAGGCCCAGCAGACAAAGAGGGTTACTCTGCAAAGGCCACAGTACACAGTACAAGCCAGAGACGAAGGAAGGGAAAAACTAGGAAAATGCCAGCATGGAGATTCACATGATCCTTAGTGGTATCCATCATAAGATCAGAAACAAGGAAGAGAATGTACACCAGGCAGTTGGCAATGTTCTTTGAAAGTTGATGCAATGTTTAATTGATTCTCTGAGCCACTTGGCTACCAAAATGAATAAGTAAGAGATAAAAATAGAAACTGGAGAGGAAAGATGAAAGCTCTCGGCTGTACTCTAAGACCAGCTAAATGCAAGATCATGAACAAGCGTTTCTGCTTTTCTGGGTCTGTTTCTTTGTTGATCTGAAGAAAATTAACTGAATGGTTTCCATGTTCTCTTCCAGCTACAGAAGTTTAATAGATTCCCAGTACAAATAAAAGGAGTGAAAAAATAAAAAATAGTCTAGTTAAAAAATAGTCTAGGAGAGAAAAGGGACCCCCCCCCAAAAAAAGGAGGGAGGAAGGGGGAGAATGAATTAGGGGAGAGTACAATAATTTTCTTCCATTACCTTACAAATACTTCAGTTGTAATATGCAGTTTGCTATACATTCTTACCCATGATATACTCTTGACCCCACTGTCTAAGACCTAAGTCCAATGGCTTGTAACCCAGTTCACATTGACAAAATGTATTTGGTGGAATAGAGACGAATCTAGGCATTTCTTATCAAAGTGAATGTTTTATCTCAAAGGAAAACTAGAGTCACAAAGTTGAGCAAGGATACATAATATTCCTGAGAAATACAAGCAATAATTTTTATCAAACCTATGTTATTTCATTTTGGTTTTGCTTTATGTGGATCATTAATCCCAACTACACTTGGTCTTAAACACATAAGAGGTGACCTCTGTTACCTTCAGTTCTCATTTTATTCACCAAAGTAGCGTATCACTATCTACTGATGTCTTCTCCTTAGAAAATCCTCAATTATTCAGAAAAGATAATAAAATACATCTTTGTTTAAAACTTCTAAAATCTTTATGCTATTTGTGAGCACCATTACTGAACCATGTACAGACCACACAGGCATTCTCTTATTCCCCCAATTATTTTATTCTCCAAAAACACTAATATAGATATAAAAAAGCCCTGGAATCTAACATTATGATATTAGCTTCAGGTTGGGGTGCCAACTTACCATGAATGAAACACAGGAATTCCCAGGAATGAAACACACCTATCACATTCCCTTAACATAGGAGTTCATGTTCAGTAACAAATTCTCAGGCAAATGAAAAATCTCCAAATGTATATGTTCAATTTACCATGCACAATTTAAAATACATAATGCTTATACATACCAATATACATTCATATATATAAATAATATAATATATATATAAATGCTCTACAAATAAATGTGTTCTGATTATTATGCCAGAATCTGTAGAGGATACTAAGTTAAATAAGGCACAATTCCCAAACTCAGGAAACTTACAGACTGGTTAAAGAGACAAGACTGGAGGATCACTTTTCTATATGAAGTATTAATAAAAATAATAATTACCATTCACCAACTATTCACTATGTAGAAGCCACTTTTACATGACACTTAAACGTTTTTAGTTATTTAATTGACACAGTAACTTTCTATCATAGGTGCCATTATTAAATTCATTCTACAAATAAAAAAAGTAAAGTTTAAAATACACTGTTGTATTTATAAGGTGTTTTAAGACTCATGGTAAGCACAAAGCAAAAACCTACATTGGATTCACAGAACATTTTTAAAAAGGTATCAAAACATACCACTATGGAATATTGTCAATTCATAAAAAAGACAGCAAAAGGGGAAAATCCCTGAGGTATCTGTACACTGAAATTATAAGACATTGATAAATGAAATTGAAGAAGACACAAATAATGGAAAGATATTCTGTGCTCGCAAATTGGAAAAATTAATGTTAAATGTCCATATTGTCCAATGCCATCTACAGATTCAGTACAACTCCTATCAAATCTCCAATGGCATCTTACACAGAAATGGAAAAACAATCCTAAAATTCACATAAAACCTCAAAAGATCACAAATAGACAAAGCAACCCTGAGAAAGAAGAAAAAAGGTGGAGACATATGCTTCCTGATTTTAAAACTTATTATAAAACTATTGTAAGGGGGGTACCTGAGTGGCTCAATGGGTTAAAGCCTCTACCTTCGGTTCAGGTCATGATCCCAGGGTCCTGGGATTGAGCTCTGCATCGGGCTCTCTGCTCATCGAGAGCCTGCTTCCTCCCCACCCCTCCCACTCCCCCGCCTGCCTCTCTGCCTACTTGTGATCTCTGTCAAATAAATAAATAAAATCTTAAAAAAAAAAAAAAACTATTGTAATCAAAACAGTATTGTACTGGCATAAAAACAGACATATAGACCAATGGAACATAATCAAGAATTCAGAAATAAACCAATCATAAACAGTCAACTAATATTTGACAGTTCTTCTGCCTAGTTCCACCTCAAACTATGTAACAGTTCATCCTAGAGCAGTAATCACCTAAGAATTTATGCTACATGTACCCATAAAGATCTACAATTAAAATAGCAAACCTTCTCTATGTTATTTTCTTCTGTCATCTTCAATGCAAATCTACCATTTAGTCAAAGCCAAGTATCTGTCTTGACTAAGGTCTTACTAAATTGAACTTTTATATTATTCTTAGAGGCAAAGCAAAGAATGGAAACACAGTGAGTTTTAGTCCTAAACTATGCCACAACACTGAAATTACCATCATTTAAATAGTCTCATTTCTCCAAAATGAAATAGAATATATAGGGAAATGGAAAATTTAATTCACTATGAAGAGCCTAATTAGCTTTGCAGATAAAAACTAAATGTTTGTGTGGGTTTCTCCAGCCTGCCCTAATCTCTTAGACTACTCAGACAGATCATTAAATAAATTCATCTGTAGTTGGTTTTGTTGGCCCCACAAAAGTGACCAGTGGCTCTGCTCAGGCCAAACCAATAAATAATCAACTTGAGATTGACATAAATCCTAAAAGCCAAGATCTAGTCACATTTATGGCAACCTCTGTCACCTAGGAGAGCTCTGCATACTTCTCTCTAGTGTCTAAGTCCACCCTTTCCTTTATGGGCCGATTCAAGCCCCACCTCATACATGAGGGGATCCATAACTGCCCCATTTCAGGGGACTCACTCTACTACAGACCTACTGTGGATATCCGTTCTCTGCATCTCTCAGCTTTTGTTGTTCTATATTAGCAGCAGAATATACCCTACCTGAGCACCAGATGTTTTTGCTCTAAGTCCCTTTTTAGCCTTAAGCTCACCTAGGATGGTGATTTGCACATTGTAGGTGCTCACAGCTTCAGAGCCCTCTTTTTTGTGTGTGTGTGTGTGTGTGTGTGTGTGTGTGATGTAGCTATTAATATTTTTAAGCAGAATTTGCTAAGAGTCTGGTTTATTAGATTCTAAGCAGTATATTTAAAGGACTTCATTAAAATATGAGACCACATCTCAAAAGGAGGCATAATTGTGAGGCCCCAGTGTGCTTCAGAGGCTCTGGGGGAATGTTCTGGGCTGAAGTGGCAAACACCACATTCTCTTGTCTGAATAATTGGGCAGGTTCATCCTCAACACCTTTAAAATTTCACAGATCACACGTTCCTCCTCTAAAGACGTGTTTTACTTCCCTTACATTCCTGTCTTATTTATTCCTGTGCTGCTTCTCTAGGACAAAGAAATTAAGAAGTTCTTAAAAGTCAGACCAAAAAATAACCTAGGAAGGTCCTATATGAGAATTTTTTTCCAAGGAAAAGGGCAGGCACAAAGAGTACCTTAGGGCCTGGGCAGAGTTTATAAAAAATAAAAAATTATTAAAAAAATAATAATAATAAAAATTAAATTAAATTAAAAAATCACAGTCAGGATAAGAGTAAGAATGATTTTGATTTCAAGTGACAGGAAACCAATTTGAAGCAAATAAAGGGACAAGAGGGGGAGCTTTTATAAGAATTCTTAGTATTCTCATGAGATCCGAGGTCTGTAGAACAGCTCACATCAGTTTTTTAAATGCTAGCATTTCTCTCACCATTTCTCATCGTTCTTATCTCATAGTTGCTCTCTTTCACATATCTGTTTCCTCTCTCTCTATCTCACTGTTCCTTCCCTTACCTGGACTTTCACATTTTCTCTCAACTGTACTCTCTGCTTCTCTTGTTTATATGGTAGTAAACTTGGCCACCAGCAGCTCTGAAACAGCACATCTCATAGCTTCAGTTATCAGACAAGTCATCGAAGATATTTCTCAATTTTAGTCCAAAATCTTAGAAGAAGATGCTAATTGGCCCAGGTTTAATCAAATGCCCAAATCTGGAACTAAGGACTACAGCCAAGAGATAAAGTCACATTGTCCAAAATGGCTGCCCCATGATAACCTTATTATGGTTGTCAGAAAATAACCATAACCAGGGTAAATCAGAAAAGAAAAAGAGGGAATCTTTAATAAGGGAATCAAATGACCAGAGTAAATCAGAAAAGAAAAGAGGGACTCTAAGAAGAAACAAAGTATTCCATGCAGTAGATCTGACCCTTGGCAGTTCTCATATCTCCAAGAGGAGGTTCTTCTGGCAATTCCGTATCTGTTATATTTTGCAATGAAACAGAATGCCAAAATGTCTTCAGCAAATAAGGGAGTTTTAGTCACCCTAACTGGACATAGTGGTCATATGTTCCTACAGATCAACAGGATTTTTAAAGATTTTATTTATTTATTTGACAGATAGAGATCACAAGTAGGCAGAGAGGCAGGCAGAGAGGGAGAGGAGGAAGCAGGCTCCCTGCTGAGCAGAGAGCCTGATGTGGGGCTCGATCCCAGAACTCTGGGATCATGACCCGAGCCGAAAGCAGAGCCTTAACCCACTGAGCCACCCAGGTGCCCCCACAGGATTTATATTTAAGTCACTGTAAAGAAGTCCTGACTCCATAGACGAACACAGATTAAATAATGGATTAAAGCCAGTGACAGTTACATAAATTTATGGTATGTCAAGAAAATAGTCTATAGCCACTAGGATCATGCTTCTAAAGAAGTTGGAATTACACATAACATTGCTCACAATAAAAACTGCAGTAAAAAAACAGGGTGTGGAACTTACAAAGTTTAATAACAAATACACAATATGTTGGAAAGTATTCCAATACAGCAATAATTATATATGTCTTATATACAATATATATGTTATATATATATATACATATATATATATATAGTTACATATGGATATCAGAGTTACAGTGGGTTTTAGTTTCTTCTTTATATCCTTCCAGTATTTTTTGGATTTTTCCTACTAAAAACTGTATTATTTTATAAATGGAAAGGTGAAGGGTTAAAATGGTTAGTAAAGGGCTCATTAAAGTGTTTGATCGGTGTCACTAAAAGATGGCTTGCTCCATAGACACCCAGGGAGCTATGGTTCAGGAAGTCTGCTGTTCTCCTGGTTATCAGTGATGGTGAGCCTGTTGGTGAACCCAGAGAAGATGTTCCAGAAAATGGACCAAGTTGTGCAAGACGAAGAGAGGGCTAAAGGAAAGAGGGAAGTCTGAAAACAGGTCAAGCACTCACTCCACGTCCCAGATATGGGCATTCCCACTTCACAGACACACTGTGAACCCAGGCGGGCCACCCCGACATCATCATCCCTGCATCTCCCTCTGAGGATCAATCCTACATAGCCTTTCTCTGCATCTCCCTCTGAGGATCAATCCTACATAGCCTTTCTCTACTGCTTCCCTATTGAAACAAAAAATCTTCAGCGGCTTGCCTTTCCTATAGTCCCACCTTGTCCAAGCCCCTAATCACAGAACCAGATCAAGGGAACCTCTTGTAGTCCCGCAGCAGTGAAGACAAAGGCTCAGGCCAGGTTCCAGGTCTAGGGGACATTTATAACTGGCTTTACAATTCCCTAACCTTAACTATCCTGAGGATCAAACACTCTCTCTGGGTCTGTGATCTGGCATTTGGATTAGTAGTATCAGCTTAACTTTTAACAACAACAACAAAAAAAAAAAAAAAAATCAGAGTTACCAGCTTATAAATTCTGTGAGTCTACAAAGTTTAAGGGAACTCTCCAAATTTATAATCCAAGTCAGTTCTGATAATCATAGAGTCCTACACCCTGACAGAGGAGTGAACATTTAAATGATGAAGACTTTTTCTTTGTGTTTACCAAGACGGACATTTAGGCGACCTTCGTTCTCCCTGGCCTTTCATACTGGAGAGCCTTTGAGAGCCAGGTCAATTACACTCTTCCCTGGGCAGCAGAAGGAGCTTTAAAAAATGTTGTTGTCACTGTGTCAGATCAGGTGGAGAGGAGCAGAAATAGGACTGGGGAGTCTCAAAAGGTATTAGGCAGCCGGTTCCGTAGAAACTAAATTCCATTCGCTGGGATTCCATATACTGCCCCGAGAGAGCAAAAATGTTCAATTCTCTTTATTAGTGCTGGATTTATGGCTCAAAATGAAGATTAAATTAAGACAAAAATATCAAACTTGATGTTCTAAATAGCTCTTTAAATTCAAGGTCCTCCGCCGTGTGCTACAGCATCTGATCTGTCCGCCCTGATCCCAGAGTCTCCCGGAACTAATCTGCTGAGTTCACTGGTAACAAACCAATTTTTATAAGGCTACTTTCATCATGCTAGCCCTTTGCTCAGAAAACCATATAGCTTTTGGATATCCATGAAACAAGTCTGGAATCTTTAGGCCAGCTCTTGGGTACTTCTCAAATCCAGCCTAACCATGCCCAAGCCACCAGTGTCTCCAGCAAACCTTCTTCCTCTCACCTGGTATGGCACTTCTTTGTCCTATGGACATGTTCCAGCTGACCCCACCCTCTGGCCTTTCTCTGTTCTGGTCCCCTCCACTCCAAGCATCAGCATCTATTCCCAATGACCAGGCAAGCCCTCTCTCATCTTTAACCATCCCTTGGCCTTTCCAGGCCACATGAGTCACACCCTTCTCTGAATTCCTATAACCCTGACTGGCCTGAAAATTAACATTCACAGACAATCCACTACAGGCTGGGTTCTACACATGTTCTTTTGCAGTATTACTTCATCTCGTCTTCCCAAGAACCTTGTAAGACAGTCACTGTTACCTTATTTCATTGTCAGTGCAGGAAGTAGGATGTTAATAATTTAGTTCTTCTGAAAGCCTGAGCTCTACAGAAACAATACTTTTGTCATTTCCCACACACACCTGTCCCTGATGCCTAGTGACTGGCACCCCTAAAGTACTTTGTTCTACTCACAAAACATTACAGATTTGAAGTGGAAAAACTAGAGTCCAAATCTAAATCTGTCTCCAGACACGATGGTTTTATGTGTATGTGCAGACACAGGCAACGGGCAGGAATTCATTAAATACAGGCTGGTCATGTGCTATTGCCCAGGATAAGCACTCCCAAACTGTTTCCTTACCACTGAAGGCCACACAGTTTACACACACACACACACACACACACACACACACACACACACACGATAGAAGGAAGACCCCCATACAAGCTGTGCAACTGCCACTTCCAGGCACCGTCCAGGCACCATCACTGCCCCTTCCCACCATACCGCCACTCCAAGCCCCACCAACATAGACACAGAAGTGGTTCTCTTGCTTCAGTCAAATGAGCAGAGCCAAGGGAGCCAAAGAAGACCCTTGCAGATACATACATACCTGCTTCCAACACTCCCAAATGGATTTATGCAATGAATATAATCTGCTCAGCTTTAAAATCTCCATCAGATTGATGTGAACATCAAATTCAGATGTGACTGAACTGGCCTCTAGCAAACAAAAATTACAGAGGATTCATATTAAGTGAGACCTACCTTCTTTTATTGGCAATGACCAATAGTGCCAACCTATGCATCATTATAGCTCTTTGCCATCTGAGGGTCTGAATCTTGCAGGGCTGGGGGGGTGCTGATAAAAAGCAAGGATACTTATTCACATGGCTTCTGAATTATGACATCTTAGTGGTCTCCAAGTGAAAATAAATTTAGGAAAATTAATGCCCTACATAACCCTTCTAATCAAAGGGTAAATCAATATCATACACCTTATTTTTTCTAACAACACAAACAAGTATTGACTAAGCCTGGAGCCCTGTTTTAATTTAACATGTCCATGATACCTGGTGGATCCAAGAACATTTCATCTGGTTCCTTGACTCGTAGTACTCACCATAATAAATGAAGATTTTCTTAATAAAAATAATGTTCTTGTCCAAGAAAGTTTAATAGGTCAATATCCACAGATCTGATTACCCTTATTTAAGATATACAGAAGCATTGAATTAAGAGTGATGAAAAGTGAAACAATGTGTCAAGCTTAGTTGCTGTTTCTCAGGATTTGTGATTTATGGGGCTGCCACCATAATTAGCTGATGGAATATAAAAGAACCAAAGACTATAAGAGTATGTTCTAATGAGGTAGGAAAGTACACACTCCTGCCCAGCTAATACATCGGAACAGTTATATATTGTTTCTCTAAGTTTACATATTGACTTCAATCATTTCAAATACCAAAAGGCTCCCCTCATTCTAATATTTGCTTTCCTTTCTCTAGAGTTCTATGTATCTTCCCCTTCCCTATTAGACTGTGTACTAATTGAACAGAGAGGTGAGGTTTATTCACCTTTGTATCTTCTGATTCCCAGCACTGTGCTAGCAGCAGGGCATGTGTCCCTTAGTTAAACAGTGGGGAAACTGAATTTCTAGAAGGAAAAAAAATAAAGAAGCATGAGAAGAATTTCAGTTGGTTAAATAATTAGAGCCGTTACTGGGGCCTAATCTGTGCTGAGCACTGGACCAAATATCTTACAGATAACAGCCTTCATCTCCATGACACCTCCACAAGCTGGGGTTTTTCACGGGGCGGGGAAGTAGGTAGAAGAAGGTGAAAAGCCTGGCCACACAGCTGTCCAGGGTAAAACAGTCCCCAGCACCAGGAGTATCCTTCCATCTCTAGGAGGCTGCTTCTTTGAAAATATAAACCAAGGCCCAGTAGCCCTTGGTAGAGGCCAGCATGGGGCCCTTCTTCTCTACCTTCCCCAGTGGAGCCTGTGAACTCCAGTGCCCACCCAAGTCCCCCAGCCTCTGCCACTGCCTGCTAGGTACCCCTCCCACGTACCCCAAGGCAGCCCTTAGAGGTCAGCTGATGCAATGTCAGCTGCCAAAGTTTTCAAAAAGGCAATGAAATTAGAGTGGAAATTTGGGAATTCCTGGGCCATGGGGCCTCTGCAGGGCTCCTTCTGTCAAGACTCAGGAAGAGTCGGCTGTGCAGACCTCAGAAACTGTCATTCGTTTGATGACTTTGTATTATTTCTTCTGGGAAAACCCAGTGCTGGGCGCAAGACATTATCGATTTCATCTTCTCCTTGCCTAAACTTCCCAGCAAAAAGGCTTACTGCCAAAACTTCCTGCAGAAGCATAATTAAAAATTCCATTTTGAGATCATCTTTTTTTTTTTTAAGATTTTATTTATTTATTTGTCAGAGAGAGAGAGAGCGAGCACAGGCAGACAGAGTGGCAGGCAGAGTCAGAGGGAGAAGCAGGCTCCCTGCGGAGGAAGGACCCCGATGTGGGACTCGATCCCAGGATGCTGGGATCATGACCTGAGCCAAAGGCAGCTGCTTAATCAACTGAGCCACCCAGGCGTCCCCCATTTTGAGATCATCTTTATTGACAAACCTACATACCATACTTACAAAATGGAAAAGTTGTTTTATTTTTTAAATTTGAGTTATATCATCTCATAAAAGTCCCAAAGATGTGTTGAGGTCTAAAAAGTAAGCTACTTTTCACGGAGACTTCAATGGGGACTTTAGTCAGGGTCAGCCTCATACTAATCATCACATAATTCTGGGCCCCAGCAGAGATCTCACAAGCTTTTCCAACTTCATAATAAAAGCCACCAAATCTCTCTTAGAAATCCATATGCCTCCAGTGGAATAATTTAATTGTTACTAAGGCTACAAGGCTAGCTACTCTAAGTTAAATAAGGAAAACTAATAGGGGAGACAGGTTACTTCAAACCATTTTTCTCTACCTTTTCAGGGTCTTAATGATAGTCTGGGTCTATGTCTTAGCCAAATAAAGAATGGTTCAGTGCACATGTCTTAGAATTACACTCAGTATCTTAATTACTTTTTCTTCCTTTTCCTTGAATACAGACATAAAAGAATTCATGAAGTACAATCTCTCCGTAATTCTCTACAATATGAAATTAAAAGCATTACAAGTGTCTCAGTATAATTACATAGTCTAGATTCATTGTTTGATGTTGTGACCATACTTACTAATTGGATCTCTCTAAGACTTTACCGGTTTTTTGTTGGGATTTTTTGTGTGTTGTTTTGTTTTTATTTTTTTTTTTATTTTCTTTCCCAGATGCACAAACTTCAAAGCACAGATTTTATCATGTAACAGACCTCAGTTTGAGTTGATAGATCCCCACGTTTTCCCAGCTTCACTCAGCTCTACAAAGTTTCTACACCTCCTGCAGTATGTTTCTCCATCCATATAATGAGGACAATTAGCCTAACATGCACATGATGTTCTGCAGGTAAAATGAGAAAGTGTAAGGAAAATACCTTGAATACTATCTGCTAGATTTTTATTTCAAGAATTTTCCCTTAAAAAAAAAATACTTTCCCTTATATTTTAAGAATTGTCAGTTTGACTTCCTAAAACGATAGTGGAGTGGTTCACCCTGCATTTCTGCTTCATTTGAACATCATAGCTTTTCAAGCAATACAAAGCGAAACCATACTGGTTCTCTATTTCTGTTGTTCTCTTTGAAATCTTCACTTTACACAAAAGATCTTTTGATGCATGCCTGTCATGTTCCCTTTCATGTAATAACTTAGATGGGTGATTTTCTCAGCAGTAATCATGTCAAAATATGAATGGATAATTGCCATGATTCTGTTTGTTGACAGATTTAAATAAAATGTCACATGAATATAAAATCACTTTTCATATCTTCTTGTGAATGATGTTGTAGTGAGGATAAACTTTCAAATAATATAACGGGGAAATGAACACAAGTTTACTTACTTTTAATTCCTTCATTCTTCTAATAGGAGAAAGGCATTAATCAAAGTATTAAATCTAAGAAAAAGGAACTCCAGGAGTCAATTCTTGAGTATCTACGGTACCATAACTGCACAGTTAAACACAAGAGAATTTTGTATTCAAATTTATTAATAAAAAGGGGTAACATGGTAAACTGGAAAAAATTGGGATTGGGTCCTGCTTCTGCCATAAGGTCACTTTACCATTAAATCATTCACCTCATTGAGCCTCAAGATAGAGCTTATGTCAAACTAGAACAAGAGTCAGCTGCTACAGGCTCCATGTCAAACCCTGCCCACTAGGGAGTGGGCTTTTGTAAATAAAGTTTTATTGGAATACGACCACGCCCATTCATAACATATTACCTATGGCTTCCATTGCATTACAAAGGCAGAGTTCAGTGGCTGCAAACAGAGACCATGTGGCTCAAAAACCTAAAATATGTACTATCTTGTCCTTACAGAAATTTTAAGTTTTGATGAATTTGAATTTGACAATTTTTTATGGTTTATATGACTTTGGGCTTTAGTTAAGAAATAAACTCCTCCAAGGTCAGAAAGATTTCTCTTAGAAGTCTTGAAGTTTGAGATTTACAGTTATTTCTATAATTCATCTCAACTTAATTTTATATACAATGCAAGTTAAGAATTCAGTTTAATTCTTGGAATATTGATATCCCATTGTTCCAGCAACATTTATTAAAAATCTTTCCTGTCTGGAGCATTTGGGTGGCTCAGTCGGTTAAGCATCTGCCTTCCTCTCAGGTCATGATCCCAGGGCCCTGGGATGAAGCTCCACATTGAGCTCCTTGCTCAGCAGGGAGACTGCTTCTCCCTCTCCCTCTGCCTGCTGCTTCCTCTGCTCCCTGTGCTTGTGCTTTTCCCTCTCAGTCTTTTTCTGTCAAATAAATATATAAAATCTTAAAAAAAAAAAAAGAAAATACTTTCTTTTCTCCTTGTATTGCTTTAAAAGCTTTACTGAAAATTAATTGGCCATATATTTATGGTTTATTTCTTAATGCTCTATTCTGTCCCACTAATCTGTGTTTTTGCCATATGACAATACTACTTGGCAGTGATTATTGTAGAGTTACAGAAATCCTTGAAATCAGGTAGACTACAATCTACAACTTTTTTTTTTTAGAATTGTTTTGCTAATATGAATCCCTTGAATTAAATTAATCTTAGAATCAGCTTGTCCAATTATAAAAACAAACTTGCTAGGGGTACTAGTGAGAATTACACTGAATCTATAGATCAACTTAGGGAGAATTGACATCTTACAACTTTGAGACATGTGGAGGTGCCTGGGTGGCTCAGTCAGTTAAGCGTCTGCCATCAGCTCAGGTCGTGATCTAGGTCATGATCTCAGGGTCCTGGGATCAAGCCCCGTATCAGGCTACCTGCCCAGCAGTGAGTTAGCTTCTCTCCCTCTCTCTCTCTCTGACTCTTCTTCTTGCTTGTTCCTTGTCCCTCTCTCCCTCCCATGAAAAAAATAATTTTTTAAATTAAAAAATATATTGACTCATGAACATGATATAAACCTCCATTTATTTATATTTTCTTTACACTATTACAACAATATTGTGTGGTTTTCAGTGGGGTCTTTTACATATTTGTTAAATTTTTCCCTAGTAATTTTATGTTTTTGGAGGCTATTACAGATGGGTTTTTGTTTGTTTTGATTTTCAAATAGATCATGATCAGTGTATAAGAATACATTTTCCTTAGTATATGGACTTTTTATCCTGTGACCTTGCTTTTGTTTTTGTAAATCATTTAGGACTTTCTATGTCTATAATATGTCATCCTTCAATAAAGGCAAATTTACTTCTTTTCCAATCTGAATGCATTTTGTTTCTTTGTCTTACTTTATTGCACTAAGACTTCTAGTAGAATGCTGAATAGAAATGTTAAGACCAAACATTCTTGCTTTTTTTCTTAATCATTGGAGGAAAGCACTTGGCCTTTCATCATTAAGTATGATATCAATCTTTATAGAGTTGAGAAAATTCTCTTTAATTCTTCATTTGCTATAAGTGTTTATCAGGAACTGCTTCTAATTTTGTCAGATGTCTTTTTTCTGCATCTATTGAGTTGATTATACTGATTTTCTCCTTAATCTGTTAATATGGTGAATTACAATGATTGTTTAATGTATAATCAGTCACTTTCCTAGCTAGCACCACTTTACCACTACTCTAAATGCATTACATAGATTTTACTATATTTTCATATTTATTCAGTTCAAAATATTTCCACATTTTTCTTATTATTTTTTACCTTGACCATGGGTTATTCAGAAATGTAATATTTAACTTCCAAACATATGGGGATTTTACATATGTATTATTGTCATTCCTTCTAACTTCCATTGAAACCAGAGAACATAATTTGCATGATTCAAATCTTTTAAAATTGAGACTTGTTTTAATAGCCCAGCATATCATCTATTTTAGTGAATGTCCATGTACACTTTTTTTTTTAATTTTTTATTTTTTATAAACATGTATTTTTATCCCCAGGGGTACAGGTCTGTGAATCGCCAGGTTTACACACTTCACAGCACTCACCAAAGCACATACCCTCCCCAATGACCATAACCCCACCCCCCCTTCTCCCAACCCCCCTCCCCCCAGCAACCCTCAGTTTGTTTTGTGAGATTAAGAGTCACTTATGGTTTGTCTCCCTCCCAATCCCATCTTGTTTCATTGATTCTTCTCCTACCCACTTAAGCCCCCATGTTGCATCACCACTTCCTCACATCAGGGAGATCATACAATAGTTGTCTTTCTCTGCTTGACTTATTTCGCTAAGCATGATACGCTCTAGTTCCATCCATGTTGTTGCAAATGGCAAGATTTCATTTCTTTTGATGGCTGCATAGTATTCCATTGTGTATATATACCACATCTTCTTGATCCATTCATCTGTTGATGGACATCTAGGTTCTTTCCATAGTTTGGCTATTGTGGACATTGCTGCTATAAACATTCGGGTGCACATGCCCCTTTGGATCACTACGTTTGTATCTTTAGGGTAAATACCCAGTAGTGCAATTGCCGGGTCATAGGGCAGTTCTATTTTCGACATTTTGAGGAACCTCCATGCTGTTTTCCAGAGTGGTTGCACCAGCTTGCATTCCCACCAACAGTGTAGGAGGGACATCTGTCACCCCATTGATCGCCAGGGTTGATTCGGCTGATCTGGCTGGCTAGGCAGGTGTCCCCTTCCTCCCTGACCCCTCCATGTGCATCCCTCCCGAAGCTGCGCGCTTGGTCGAAGAGGACGACCTTCCCCCGATAGAGGAGAGGACCGTTCTTCGGTCAAGGATATACGAGTAGCTGCGCTCCCCTGCTAGAACCTCCAAACAAGCTCCATGTACACTTTTGAAAAAGGTATATTTTTCTGTCGTGGGATGTAGTACTCTGTAAGTGTCAGATAGGTCATGCTCACTGATAGAATTGTCCAAACTTTATATGTCTTCACTGATTTCCAGTCTTTTTCTTATATTAATTACTAGGAGAGAATTAGTGAGTTTTATAACATTAATTCTTTGTCAACTGAAGCCCAGGGAATAAAGTTTATGCTAATACTTCTGTTCTGAGAACTCTGTTTTTTTGGCCTGATAATGAAATGGTGACTAATCTGTAGGGTTTGTTTTGCCCAGTTAAGGACTTACCACCTACAATATTAGTGTAATGCTAAGGAAGTGTAATGTTTTGAATGGTTGATTCCCAAACACTAAATTATTATCTGTGAGTTGCCAGACAGTCTACCCAGAATTTGTCTTCCTTGAACATTACTAGTTTTCTGTGTTTGAAACTCTTGTAGATTTTATTGGGTTATACACTTATTCCTACAGGAAATCATTGATATTGATCTTCTAGGGCAGGAAAAGCTAGAGTTTGAGGACAGATTTCAGCTTTGCTTGCTGCTGAATTAGCTTTAGATGATTTTTACAAACTTGAGGAGAATGTGATAAGTGTCACTGTATATAAGAAAATTTGTTAGCAAGGAATTATTAAATGTTTATTTATGTGTATCACTCACCTTCACACTGACTGCTTTATCTCTCTCTATATATATATATATATAAAACCATTATTTGTTCCCTCTTGTGCTTTGTTTATCTTTAGGAAAAGAGACAATACTTCTGTAAAATCTATTTAATCAGAACATTGTCAAGAAAACAAAAGGATAAGAAGAAAGTAATATAATTGTTGAGGTTGTAGAAAGAGCAGTAGAATATGGAAATATAGTTAGTTAATCCTATTTTCATAAATAACTCTAGACACTTTGGGGGGTGTATTTATTCTTGGCTCATGAACCTCGTATCTATTAAAATTCTAGCCTCTACTAATCTAGGCTAGTTTTTTTGTTTTTTTTTTTTTTTTTTTTTGCTGTTATTACTGTTGTTTTCTTTCTTTTTTTGGTCTGATGACCTGATAGCAGATGGTGTAGGATTCAATTAAGCACACCTAGGAGATTTAGATTATGTCTTTGATTTTCCCGGTCACTAATAGCATGAAAATCTGCTATTGGATTCTTATGTATATCAGAAAGATATACATAAAGAAACTAACTGAAATTCAAAAGACAGAATTCTCTTCAGTCGCAAGCAAGGTATTGGGTATTCTGTGTCCTCTAAAAATTCTGGGTCCTGTGAGGTAAGAATTACTACGTTAACATTTTATTTGGAAAGCATAAACTGGTGAAAGCAAAGAAAAAAGTGAAGGGAGGAAAAAGAGCAGGGAGCCCTATGCGGGGCTCAATCCCAGGATGCTGGGATCATGACCTGAGCCGCAGGCAGACACTTAATGCCTAAGCCACCCAGCACCCCATTATTTTTTATTTTTTAAGAGGAAGATTATATGATTGACATTCAAAGAAGACATCAAGAAAATTAGCATTGTCTAAACTTCAACCCAGGAAACTTTAGACATGAAATATGTATGGAAAAGTAACAGCAAGGAATTTCAAATTGAAGACTTTTTTTTTGTCTAAAAAGTTCTAGACCAGTAGTAATAAATATTTATGAGTACTGGAAACTTAATATTTATTGAGTTAATTTTTTAACAAATGGACACTTTTGGTGGAGGTTTTTTTTTTTTTTTTTTTTTGTCCAGGCTCCCTTGTCTTGAATTACCCACCACACATACACATCTCCAAAGAAACAGGCCTCTCAAGCACATTTTTAGTATGTGTTCTCCCCACCTACTCTTCACAGCTTATTAGATAAAGAAACAGCTAACACATAAGGAACTAGTCTGGAGACAGATGTGAGTCAATCTCATTTTCTTCTCTAGGGAATCAAAATTTGTATGGTGAGAAAATGGGTCAGTTAGACTCAGAGAGTAGGCTTTCCAGATTCGTGTATATTTGGAGCTAGGGAATCGTGTCAGGAAGGTCTGGCAAGTTACATAAAGTCTATTCTGCCAAGAGAGAAGAATGAAGGAGAGAGAAAGAGAGGGGTAACCGCCAACCTACAAAAGGAGACAGAAACAGTACCGCATCAGATCAGGTAACTTCCCAAGTTCTGGTACTACTCCTTTGTAAGTAGAGCAACCACACAATTTGTCTTAAGCCAAGTATGTTGGTTTCTTAGATCTGCCATATAACCACATGGCAGTTTATAACAACAGAAATTTCTTTTCTCACAGTTCTGGAGGTTAGAAGTCTGAAATCGGTATCACCAGGCCAAAATCATGGTAGCATCAGGGCCACATTCCCTCTGGAGGCTCTAGGGGAGAATCTGTTCCTTGCCTCTTCCAGTTTCTAGTGGCTGCCAGCATTCCTTGGCTTGTGGCCACTCCAATCTCTGGTTGCAAGACTCCCTCTGCCCCTCCTTTAGAAGGAGACTTGTGATTGCATTTAGGGCCCAAGATAATCCAGGATAGTTTCTCCATATTGAAGTGTCTCTGCACTGATTACAAATGTTCTCCCTGAAACTGCCATAGCAAGTCAATACAAAATTCACTTTCCAGTCCCAAGTTCTAGAAGAAACTGTCATATCTTTTTAATATATTCTCATTTATAAAACTAGTTAGAGAAATGTCTGTGTTTTACAATCCAATGATCCCTGATTAAGACAGAAGACAAAATTCTGTAGGGTTGTTTCACAATCTCTCCAACTTTTAAAATATATGGTGCCCTCTTTGAATGAACCTATATTTTAAGTCTTTCCTGCATAAATGTTAAATGGCAGGCTTAAATCTGTTTAATAAATAAATAAGCAAATAAATAAATCCATCCTGCTCGTGTCAGCAAATAAGTGAGAGGAAAATCTGCAGTGACAAAAGGTATTTTGATGTTCCATGCAGTGACAGCATCTAGATACTGCCCTCGTGCCACACAAGCTGAGTTTGCTTTTGCTGGGCTGCATGCAAAGTCAATAACTTTCCCTTCTCTGACTACAACACGGTAAAAAGGAAAAAACCACATTCCTATTTCTGCAATAAATCAATTATCACGTACCAGCTACCACCACCAATAAGCATGTTCCAGCATCTTTTGAGGTACAAATGAACAAATTCCACTCTCTAGAAAACAATGAAATATATTTTCCTTACAAAAGTTAAAAGAAACCTCAGAATATATAGAAATCAAAAAATTTCTATGTTACCACAATTTTCAAAACCAAGGCTACTGATTATTTTCATTGCCAGTACAATTGTATATACCACTGAACATATTGCTTAAGTGGTCATTAAAATGATCACCTGTGATTCAAAGAGCCATTCCAATAAAGCCTTCTATTAAGACTATTCTGCCCTATTAGTTTGTTTCGTTTTTAGGGTTATTGCATGGCAAGGAGATATCACTTCCTTCTTCCTAATATCAGACATTGTGTTTGACATAAAGCACCATTCATGGCTCATATTTTTATGTTTTCTCCTATCCTTTCCTCTGCAACGACAAAGGTTAGGACTTGGGTAATTAAAAATAGCTTCGGGGGTATTGGGCTGGATCAGTCAGTAGAACATGTAGCTCTTCATCATACGGTCCTGAGTTCAAGCCCCACATTGAGTGTAGAGATTACTACAAAAGATAAACTTTAAAAATAGTGTCAAGGAACCATAAGTGACTCTTAATCTCACAAAACAAACTGAGGGTTGCTGGGGGGAGGGGCTTGGGAGGGGGGTGGGGTTATGGATATTGGGGAGGGTATGTGCTGTGGTGAGTGCTGTGAAGTGTGTAAACCTGGCGATTCACAGACCTGTACCCCTGGGGATAAAAATATATTATATGTTTATAAAAAATAAAAATTTAAAATTTAAAAAAAAATAGTGTCAAGGTACTAAATCAGTGAGACAGTTTCAGCTGAATCACCCTAAAGTTTTCACTCATACAAATCATATTACTCAAATAAAGTCAAGAAATTTTCAAGGAAAAATAGAGTAGGTGCTCGGTAAAAATTAGTTAATTAAACCTGCTTTTCTAGAAAATAAAATTTGACACATAATTCTTGAGCTTACTCAACACTAGGCACTAGTCTAGGATAGAGATAAAGTCTCTCCCCATAAGGCATTTGCAAAAACTTAGAGAAAACTGGATAATCTCAGAAAAAAAAAATGTACTAGGTTGTCAAATCTTCAAAACAGGAGAGCAGGTTTCTTGAGGAGCAATGATTCCTCAGTCCTTAAAACGTAAGGACTAATAAATAATTGCCAAATTATTGAAACTAAGGTAATACACCATGAACAATGTCACATAACAATTGTCTTTAGAATGCTTAGAAATGTCTATGAGAGTTCAGATGAGGTAAATATTATTTTGGGTTGGGGAGGTACAAGCAGGTGATAGTAGGAAGGAAGGGGTTAAAATTGGATCTTAAAGAGTGGGTGGAATTTAAATAGTGATATAATAGAACCCATGAGAAATATACAAGTTGCATTTAACAAATAAAGGAAAGACTAGTTGTGGCAAAGCCAGGGATGAAGTTTAAAATTAATGAATGTTAGAACTGGAAACACCAGTTGGGGAGAGATTACGTAGTCTTCCCAAGCACATATAGGAGTTAGCTTTACTTAATATAAGATAAAAAAGTCCTATCATCCAGGCTAGGAATAAGGAGACCGGGGTTCGAGTACGTATGTACTCACTAACTAGATGTAGAACTTAAACCACCCACTCAGTCATACTGTCCTTATTTGCATTAAGAAAAATCTGGACTAGAAATTGGTCTAGGGAATTGTTTCCCAGTCTTGTTGAATAGAAAAAAAACACCTTTTAGAGTAAAAAAAAAAAAATTTAATTATTTGAATGCTTATAATTGTACTTTTTAAGAAACATTGAGAAATGTACAATAAAAAAAGCTAGGAGGAGTCAAGATGGCGGAGAAGTAGCAGGCTAGGCTACTTCAGCTAGCCAGAGATCAGCTAGATAGCTTATCTAAAGATTGCAAACACCTGCAAATCCATCGGCAGATCGAAGAGAACAACAACAATTCTGGAAACAGAAAAACAACCACTTTCTGAAAGGTAGGACCGGCGGAGAAGTGAATCCAAAGCGACGGGAAGATAGACCCCGGGGGGAGGGGCCGGCTCCCGGCAAGCGGCGGAGCAACGGCGCACAAAATCAGGAATTTTTAAAGTCTGTTCCGCTGAGGGACATCGCTCCAGAGGCTAAACCGGGGCGAAGCCCACGTGGGGTCAGCGTGGCCTCAGGTCCCGCAGGGTCACAGAAGGATCAGGGGTGTCTGAATGTCGCAGAGCTTGCGCGCATTGGAACGGGAAAGCCGCTACAGAGACAGAGCCCACAGTAAGCTCACACCTGGGTGTTACCTTGAACCGGTCGCAGGCTCGGTGAGCTCGGAGCGTGGCTGGAGGTCAGGCAGACGGGAGTAACTGGGCGCAGTTCTCTGAGGGCGCACTGAGGAGTGGGGCCGTGGGCTCTCGGCTCCTCCGGGTCAGAGACCAGGAGGCCGCCATTTGTATTCCCGTCCTCCGGAACTCTATGGAAAGCGCTCAGGGAACAAAAGCTCCTGAAAGCAAACCCGAGCGGATTATTCACCCCGGCCTATGTTAAGGGCGGTGCAATTCCGCCTGGGGCAAAGACACTTGAGAATCACTACAACAGGCCCCTCCCCCAGAAGATCATCAAGAAATCCAGCCGAGACCAAGTTCACCTACCAAGGAGTGCGGTTTCAATACCAAGGAGAGCAGCAGAATTCCAGAGGAGGAGAAAGCCAAGCACGGAACTCATGGCTTTCTCCCTGTGATTTTTTTTTCTTTTCTTTTTTTTTTTTTCCCCTGTGATTTTTTTAGTCTTGCAGTTAATTTAATTTTTTTTGTCATTTTTTTGTCTCTTCTTCTGCTAAAATTTTTTTAAACTTTTAACTTTTTCTTTTTTAACATTTTTTAACAAGTTTATCTAATATATATATTTTTTCCTTTTTATATTTTTCTTTATTCATTTTCCTTTTTTAAATTCTTTTTTTTCTATTTTCTTTTTTTTTCATTCTTTCTTTCATTTTGAACCACTTTTTAATCCCCTTTCTCCCCCCTCACGATTTGGGATCTCTTCTGATTTGGTTAAAGCATATTTTCTTGGGGTTGTTTCCACACTTTTAGTACTTTACTTGCTCTTTCAGATAATCTTATCTGGACAAAATGACAAGGCGGGAAAATTCACCACAAAAAAAAGAACAAGAGGCAGTACCGAAGGCTAGGGACCTAATCAATACAGACATTGGTAATATGTCAGATCTAAAGTTCAGAATGACAATTCTCAAGGTTCTAGCTGGGCTCAAAAAAGGCATGGAAGATATTAGAGAAACCCTCTTGGGAGATATAAAAGCCCTTTCTGGAGAAATAAAAGAAATAAAATCTAACCAAATTGAAATCAAAAAAGCAATTAATGAGGTACAATCAAAAATGCAGGCTCTCACTGCTAGGATAAATGAGGCAGAAGAAAGAATTAGTGATATAGAAGACCAAATGACAGAGAATAAAGAAGCTGAGCAAAAGAGGGACAAACAGCTACTGGACCACGAGGGGAGAATTCGAGAGATAAGTGACACCATAAGATGAAACAACATTAGAATAATTGGGATTCCAGAAGAAGAAGAAAGAGAGAGGGGAGCAGAAGGTATACTGGAGAGAATTATTGGGGAGAATTTCCCCAATATGGCAAAGGGAACGAGCATCAAAATTCAGGAGGTTCAGAGAACGGCCCTCAAAATCAATAAGAATAGGCCCACAACCTGTCACCTTATAGTAAAATTTACAAGTCTTAGTGACAAAGAGAAAATCCTGAAAGCAGCCCGGGAAAAGAGGTCTGTAACATACAATGGTAAAAATATTAGATTGGCAGCTGACTTATCCACAGAGACCTGGCAGGCCAGAAAGAGCTGGCATGATATTTTCAGAGCACTAAACGAGAAAAACATGCAGCCAAGAATACTATATCCAGCTAGGCTATCATTGAAAATAGAAGGAGAGATTAAAAGCTTCCAGGACAAACAAAAACTGAAAGAATTTGCAAACACCAAACCAGCTCTACAGGAAATATTGAAAGGGGTCCTCTAAGCAAAGAGAGAGCCTACAAGTGGTAGATCAGTAAGGAAAAGAGACAATATACAGTAACAGTCACCTTACAGGCAATACAATGGCACTAAATTCATATCTCTCAATAGTTACCCTGAATGTTAATGGGCTAAATGCCCCAATCAAAAGACACAGGGTATCAGAATGGATAAAAAAACAAAACCCATCTATATGTTGCCTCCAAGAAACTCATTTTAAGCCCGAAGACACCTCCAGATTTAAAGTGAGGGGGGCGGAAAAGAATTTACCATGCTAATGGACATCAGAAGAAAGCAGGATTGGCAATCCTTATATCAGATCAATTAGATTTTAAGCCAAGACTATAATAAGAGATGAGGAAGGACACTATATCATACTCAAAGGGTCTGTCCAACAAGAAGATCTAACAATTTTAAATATCTATGCCCCCAACGTGGGAGCAGCCAACTATATAAACCAATTAATAACAAAATCAAAGAAACACATCAACAATAATACAATAATAGTAGGGGACTTTAACACTCCCCTCACTGAAATGGACAGATCATCCAAGCAAAATATCAGCAAGAAAATAAAGGCCTTAAACGACACACTGGACCAGGTGGACATCACAGATATATTCAGAACATTTCATCCCAAAGCAACAGAATACACATTCTTCTCTAGTGCACATGGAACATTCTCCAGAATAGATCACATCCTCGGTCCTAAATCAGGACTCAACTGGTATCAAAAGATTGGGATCATTCCCTGCATATTTTCAGACCACAATGCTCTGAAGCTAGAACTCAACCACAAAAGGAAGTTTGGAAAGAACCCAAATACATGGAGACTAAACAGCATCCTTCTAAAGAATGAATGGGTCAACCGGGAAATTAAAGAAGAATTGAAAAAAATCATGGAAACAAATGATAATGAAAATACAACGGTTCAAAATCTGTGGGACACAACAAAGGCAGTCCTGAGAGGAAAATATATAGCGGTACAAGACTTCCTCAAGAAACAAGAAAGGTCTCAGGTACACAACCTAACCCTACACCTAAAGGAGCTGGAGAAAGAACAAGAAAGAAACCCTAAGCCCAGCAGGAGAAGAGAAATCATAAAGATCAGAGCAGAAATCAATGAAATAGAAACCAAAAAGACAATAGAGCAAATCAACGAAAGTAGGAGCTGGTTCTTTGAAAGAATTAATAAAATTGATAAACCCCTAGCCAGACTTATCAAAAAGAAAAGAGAAAGGACCCAAATAAATAAAATCATGAGTGAAAGAGGAGAGATCATAACTAACACCAAAGAAATAAAACTATTATAAGAACATACTATGAGCAACTCTATGCCAACAAATTTGACAATCTGGAAGAAATGGATGCATTCCTAGAAACATATAAACTACCACAACTGAACCAGGAAGAAGTAGAAAGCCTGAACAGACTGATAACCAGTAAGGAGGTTGAATAGTCGTTAAAAATCTCCAAACAAACAAAAGCCCAGGGCCAGATGGCTTCCCGGGGGAATTCTACCAAACATTTAAAGAAGAACTAATTCCTATTCTCCTGAAACTGTTCCAAAAAATAGAAATGGAAGGAAAACTTCCAAACTCATTTTATGAGGCCAGCATCAGCTTGATCCCAAAACCAGACAAGGATCCCATCAAAATGAGAGCTATAGACCAATATCCTTGATGAACACAGATGCGAAAATTCTCACCAAAATACCAGCCAATAGGATTCAACAGTACATTAAAAGGATTATTCACCGCGACCAAGTGGGATTTATTCCAGGGCTGCAAGTTTGGTTCAACATCCGCAAATCAGTCAATGTGATACAATACATCAATAAAAGAAAGAACAAGAACCATATGATAGATGCTGAAAAAGCATTTGACAAAGTACAGCATCCCTTCCTGATCAAAACTCTTCAAAGTGTAGGGATAGAGGGCACATACCTCAATATCATCAAAGCCATCTATGTAAAACCCACCGCAAATATCATTCTCAATGGAGAAAAACTGAAAGCTTTTCCTCTAAGGTCAGGAACACGGCAGGGATGTCCATTATCACCACTCCTATTCAACATAGTACTAGAGGTCCTAGCCTCAGCAATCAGACAACAAAAGGAAATTAAAGGCATCCAAATCGGCAAAGAAAAAGTCTAATTATCACTCTTCACAGATGATATGATACTATATGTGGAAAACCCAAAAGACTCCACTCCAAAACTACTAGAATTTGTACAGGAATTCAGTCATGTGTCAGGATATAAAATCAATGCACAGAAATCAGTTGCATTTCTCTACACCAAAAGCAAGACAGAAGAAAGAGAAATTAAAGAGTCCATCCCATTTACAATTGCACCCCAAACCGTAAGATACCTAGGAATAAACCTAACCAAAGAGGCACAGAATCTATACTCAGAAAACTATAAAGTACTCATGAAAGAAATTGAGGAAGACACAAAGAAATGGAAAAATGTTCCATGCTCCTGGATTGGAAGAATAAATATTGTGAAAATGTCTATGCTACCTAAAGCAATCTACACATTTAATGCAATTTCTATCAAAGTACCATCCATCTTTTTCAAAGAAATGGAACAAATAATTCTAAAATTTATATGGAACCAGAAAAGACCTCGAATAGCCAAAGGGATATTGAAAAAGAAAGCCAACGTTGGTGGCATCACAATCCCGGACTTCAAGCTCTCTTACAAAGCTGTCATCATCAAGACAGCATGGTACTGGCACAAAAACAGACACATAGATCAATGGAACAGAATAGAAAGCCCAGAAATAGACCCTCAACTCTATGGCCAACTAATCTTCAACAAAGCAGGAAAGAATGTCCAATGGAAAAAAGACAGCCTCTTCAATAAATGGTGTTGGGAAAATTGGACAGCCACATGCAGAAAAATGAAATTGGACCATTTCCTTACACCACACACAAAAATAGACTCAAAAATGGATGAAGGACCTCAATGGATGAAAGGAATCCATCAAAATCCTTGAGGAGAACACAGGCAGCAACCTCTTCGACCTCAGCCGCAGCAACATCTTCCTAGGAACATCATCAAAGGCAAGGGAAACAAGGGCAAAAATGAACTATTGGGATTTCATCAAGATCAAAAGCTTTTGCACAGCAAAGGAAACAGTTAACAAAATCAAAAGACAACTGACAGAATGGGAGAAGATATTTGCAAACGACATATCAGATCAAGGACTAGTGTCCAGAATCTATAAAGAACTTAGCAAACTCAACACCCAAAGAACAAATAATCCAATCAAGAAATGGGCAGAGGACATAACAGACATTTCTGCAAAGAAGACATCCAGATGGCCAACAGACACATGAAAAAGTGCTCCATATCACTCAGCATCAGGGAAATACAAATCAAAACCACAATGAGATATCACCTCACAACAATCAGCATGGCTAAAATCAACAAGTCAGAAAATGACAGATGGTGGCGGAGAAAGGGGAACCCTCCTACACTGTTGGTGGGAATGCAAGCTGGTGCAACCACTCTGGAAAACAGCATGGAGGTTCCTCAAAATGTCGAAAATAGAACTGCCCTATGACCCGGCAATTGCACTACTGGGTATTTACCCTAAAGATACAAACGTAGTGATCCAAAGGGGCATGTGCACCCGAATGTTTATAGCAGCAATGTCCACAATAGCCAAACTATGGAAAGAACCTAGATGTCCATCAACAGATGAATGGATCAAGAAGATGTGGTATATATACACAATGGAATACTATGCAGCCATCAAAAGAAATGAAATCTTGCCATTTGCAACAACATGGATGGAACTAGAGCGTATCATGCTTAGCGAAATAAGTCAAGCAGAGAAAGACAACTATCATATGATCTCCCTGATATGAGGAAGTGGTGATGCAACATGGAGGCTTAAGTGGGTAGGAGAAGAATCAATGAAACAAGATGGGATTGGGAGGGAGACAAACCATAAGTGACTCTTAATCTCACAAAACAAACTGAGGGTTGCTGGGGGGAGGGGGGTTGGGAGAAGGGGGGGTGGGGTTATGGTCATTGGGGAGGGTATGTGCTTTGGTGAGTGCTGTGAAGTGTGTAAACCTGGCGATTCACAGACCTGTACCCCTGGGGATAAAAATACATGTTTATAAAAAAAATTAAAATTAAAATTAAAAAAAAAAGCTATTACTAATTTAACTATGTTTTTAATATATTTCTACTTTAGTGTCCACAATAGCAACCACTTATTCAGGGGTTTGGTTGGTTTGGTTTGGTTTTAAGATTTTAGCTATTTATTTGAGAGAAAGGGAGAGAGAGTGAGCAGGGGAAGGGGCAGTGGGAGAGGAAGACAATCTGGAGTAGACTCCATGCTGAGCACAGAGCCCAACATGGGGCTGTATCCCACAACCCTGAGTTCATGACATGAGCCAAAATCAAGAGTCAGATGCTTAACTGACTGGACACTCAGGTGACCCAGCAACCACATATTCATTTTTAAAAACTTCAATATATATAAGGTTTATCACATTGTATTTTTAATTTACAATTCCCTGATTACTAATAAGATTGTACAATCTTTTGGTGTATTTTATGAAATGCCTCTTCATATCTTTATCCTATTTCTCTATTGTGCTGTTTCTTTATGACTGAATTGAAGGATACTTTGTATATATCAAAATGTATATTTTGTATATACAAAATCCTTTTTAATTTTCACCTTGTAAATATTTTCTCCCTGTTGCTGGGTTGTTAACTTTCTTTATAATGTTCTTATGATGAAGAGAAATTCTTCATTTTAATGGAGTTAAATTTATCATTCATTTCCCTTATAGTTTGTACTTTTTTTATTTTCTTCTGTAATCCTTTCTTATCCCAAAGTCATAAAGGCATTCTATATTTTCTTTTAAATATTTTATTATTCATATTATTCATATCAAATATTCATAATATTTTATTATTCAATCTACCAGATACAAAAAAACTGTTTTAGTACAACACAGATATGGAAGTTGACTTTTTCACATGAATAATTATCCTACATAATTTTTTAATATTCCATCTTCTCTCCCACTTTGATTAGCAAAACCATACATATCTGCTTTATAGATTTCCCCATTTGCATGTGTTTCCACATTCTTTATTCTCTTCTATTTGCATAGTTATTTAAATGTCTGCCACACCCTGTTTTAATCACCAAAGCTTTATAATAAACCTTGATATCTGCTAGGGCAAATCCTTCAACATTACCAAGTTCCATTAAATGCTTTTCAAAATGCACAAATGTTCAGGTAACATTCACTTCACCAATAAGCATTATATATCACCTTCTCTCTTAAACATTTGTTGAAGATGGGGCTGGGGAGGATAAACCAACTTAATTTAAATATATGATCAGTTATGAATACCTGGAAATTGATTTTGGTGCATCTCTGAGCTCATATTCTGAGAACGTTTTTGCCTCCCTCATAAAAGACAAAAGCAAATGCCAGATTACCTTGGTCCATCTTAGCTACCAACATAAGAGACATTCCAAATAATAACTCCAGGGGTGCCTACGTGGCTCAGTGGGTTAAGCCTCTGCCTTCAGCTCTGGTGATGATCCCACGCTGCTGGCATTGAGCACCACATCGGACTCTCTGCTTGGCAGGGAGCCTGCTTCCCCCTCTCTCTCTTTGTGATTTCTGTCTGTCAAATAAATAAATAAAATCTTAAATAAATAAATAAATAAATTACAACTCCAAACCAGGATGAAATATACCACCTTTCGAGACAAGAAAAGTCTTTAACTTTTTCATAAAGGTGATGAGTTCAGTAGAACTCATCAATATAACTGACATCTCAAAAATAATTCTATTAAAAAAAAAAACTGAGTTCAATAGAACTCATCAATATAACTGACATCCCCAAAATAATTCTATTAAAAAAAAAAAAAAAAAACTTCCCAAGGACACTACACAGACTGAGTTGCTAAAGATGCAAACATCTCTGAGTTTCTTTTGATCATGTCATTTACAGGGAAATGCATAAAGCATATTAGTTGAAAACAAAACCTTGAATAAGGTTCTGGTTTATTCTAATATATATGTCCTACTCTTTCAGTCCCTCTGATACGATTTTTTTTTCAAGTAATATGCCCCTCCATTCCTTTATAGGTCACACTTTTTAAAAGATCACACAATGAAAGGAATTATAGTTGAACACATAATTCTACTTGAATAATCAAGCTCATTTGGGAAGTCAGTTCTCATGTCTACAGCTGGGCTGTGAAGGCATTAGTGAGCTCGCAGCTATAAGAGCGTAAATGTCAGCAGGAGAACACTTGGAAACTGGTAACATCTTCCCTTCACAGCAGCCTCTTGGTTAAATGGAATGTTGTGCTCTAAACTAAATTACTTCAAGTCTATTTGTGAAACTCAGTTGGATACATGTTTCTTATATAAACAACGGCTGGAGATAAATCTGCCAAAACTGGTACAGTGATTTGTATTTTTAGTCATGTAAAACTTTTAAACCCTGAAGTGGAATATAAGAAAAATATGTTATTTTAGCCCTGAAAATTTCCTGGATATTTCATTGAATACATTATAATGTTTAATACATATATTTACTATTGGTCTCTTGGTAGTGCAGAAATTATACTCATTTCTCTGAACTGTCCCCCAATGACCAACTTACTTCCAGGGCATTTCAGTTGCTACTGAGAAGAAATTGGTAACAAGGGAATTTAAAAGTTGCCAAAACTCTTCAATATTAAAGACAACAAATAAGATACAGGCCTTTGCTCAAGGGATCAAGACTTAAATACACTTAGTAACAGAGGAAATTCCATTCTAATGTTTTCGTACATTTGAGGAAGGGCATCGTTCAAGAGTTAATAAGCTACAAGTTAGGCACACCACCACCATGGCTGGACCCATGGGGAAGTAAAGATATTAGGATAAAAATGTGCAAAATAGTCAAATAATATTTATCTCCATGTGAAGGATGATGTACAAATACAAAATTGTGGCAGGGAGAATTGAGGTCTTAAGAATTCCAAAGGCCTACATCTCAGGATAAATCATTCCAGGCTCCTCAGATAATTTTTTTTAAAACCTCACTCCATAACTTCAGTGTATTTATCTCAGAGTCTCCATCATATGCCCCCACCCTCCAGCTCTGAAGCAACTTCATCAGAGAAGTTGTAGGATCAGAGATGATCCTACAAAGCCCCAACTATTGTTTAGAGAAAACACAGAAAATCCCACACCAGTATACGTGAAATTGAATACATTTTAGAAAGTTACTCTCTGTTCAGGCCCTAACCGATAGAAGAAAAAGAAAGCATTTGCTATTAGGCATAAAAGTGCTCTGCTGGGTATAGGTAATCCTTTCAACATGGCATCCAATTTGATAGATGGGAAAACTGAGAGAAATAAGTGCATAGGCCACTCATCACATCTGTCCTTACTGTGATAGATGATGGTTTCACGGGTCCAACACCTGTTCCAACCCCCTTCTAGCATGCTAAAGCAGGTAAGCTAGAAAATCATATTTCCCAAAACTCTCTGTAGCTAGCATTCGACATGTTATTCAATTGCCACCAATCAGGTATCCTTGTGTAGGACCTTCATTCAAAACTAAGTCACTTAGAGAGCAAAGCACTCACTTCAGACTTTCATGACTTGGGATGGATTTACACAAAGCAAGCAAAGCAAGATTCAGTATGCCTATCTTCCTGGCACTGAGGCCGGCAGTGGGTGAGGTCTTGGTGTCAAGAACTACGGTAGGGGCTGCCTGGGGAGCTGCCCCAATCCTCCTGGCAGAGGCTGCTCCTCAGTAGCCTGGTCCTGCACTGTGCTTCTGGCAGGAGTTCAGCTGGAGCATGTTTCTTCAGGCTTCTCAATGAAACTCTGAGCACTTTATTTGTTTCCCTGAACAAATAAGCATCTAATTAAACAAGCCATGGTGGATTTTGTTATGTGTATATAAGAATACTGACTACTAACACACCTTATGTATCCATGAGATATTCTAGCACTGAACAGAAAATCACTGAATGAAACAGTCCACCAGCACTCTGAAACTTAACAGTGAATTAAGAACTAAGCCTTATTTTTAACAAATGCTTTATATAGCTATAAAAAATACCTATAAAAGACAAAAAAGAGACTTTTCCTCAGATGCCAAGAAATTACAAGCAGTCTTAAAATTACAAGCAAATTATACTCCTAAATTAATTTTCAGTGGAGCGGTTGTGACCTTGATTGAATTTGTGTAGAACATCAGTGTTCTAAGTGGTGACTGAGTTCCTAAGTCATGTCAAAAACATTACATAAGCTTTACTGCAGGAGAAAGATCACAAAATTGCCATTAAAAAAAGAAATTAAAAAACTATCACATTATGAAACTAGTGATTATACAAAACAGAAACAAGAAAAATTTAACTTAGTGTGAAAGCTTTTTCTTGAGGGGACGAATGAGTTTCATTAGATTAGATGAGGAAAACTTAGAAATTATTATTCAGCTTCTCACAAAAGAACTTTGAAAGTTATGATACTGATTCATTTCTATGTCTAATTTTTTTTTAATTATGACATCCCTTTTCTAAAAAATACATGTACCACTAATGTTATACACAACTTTTCAGCTAGTCAGTGACATTTTGAGGACTCATAATAAGTACAACAGAGAAGAGAAGGCCAAAGACGTAAGACAGGAAATTTTTCTTAAGAAACTGTTAAAAGAAGAATGAATATATTTGTGGAAGTATGTAGTAAAGGATTAATTCAATGGGCATGTGTACTCAAACCCTACACATTCCCAAAAAAGGACTGGCCTTAACTGGTCCCCAAGAGATAACCTCTAAGCTTTTAGAATATCCTGCCTGATAAGATTGTCTCTGTACAACTGAAACTGACCACACCAGATAGTTGATGGCAAGAATGAGATTTAGGGTGACTGCCTATTTTTGTTTTTCTGCCCCCCTAGTCCATGCTATATTACTTTGACCTGAGGGGGGCACGGTGTTGGTGTTGGTGGCAGGAAGATAGGGAGGAATTGTGCTCCATGGCCACATGACTGACACCAAGTGAACCTAAACACCAAGACTCAAGAGAGCTTCCCTGGTGGGCAACGCATCATATATCATATATGATATCATACTTCATATATGTTGTCACACTTGTTTGCTGGGAGAAATAAGAACTGTTCATGTGACTCCACTGGAAGCTTGCTTTTGACTTCTCCTGGACTCTGCCCAACATACTTTTTCCATTTGCTGATTTTAATCTGTGTTCTTTCCCTGTAATAAACCATATCCATGGACACAACAGCTTTTCTAAGTTCTGCAAGACCTTGTGAAGCATCAAAACTGAAAGTGGTTTGGGGTCCCCGAAGATGGTAAATTTGAAAAAGATATCACATGGAGTAGAGTTAATAAAAGGATACTACTTATGGTAGAGTTAATAGAAGACAAATGAGGTAGGAAAATAGCATGGGCTCATTTTTTCCCCCACAGATGGATAAGAAAGTTATTTAGACATTCACACAGCCTCAAAGTATTACCCACAGATCACTAATTTATTCAAGGGATAATGTGCATCAATAGTGGAAAACTCTATTGTCACTGCCTTAGCCAAGTGATCCAGCCCAGCATCACCAATATTGAGAAGGCCTGATGGTGATATAGTGAGGTGCTGATGTGCAGAATTGGGACATATGTACACATAAAAAACATATTCACACATACACACATACACACACACACACACACACACACACACACAACCTGTCATTTGTATGTATATAACTTAACATGAAAATTGGATTTAGTGTAGAAACAAATGTGGGAATTTGGGAAGGGGGATTGGATCTACAGAATTCTTGCATAGTTATAATTGAGTTTCTGAAATGACATGTAAGTATATTTGAATGACCTATGAATGACAGTATGTATAATATTATAAATTTCTTTTCCATTGTACAGACCAATAGAGTTATAAAGTTTTGGAGCAAAGTGAAAGTTTAGATATTAGTATCACTCGGGAATTAACATCCAAAGTCTCTCTCTAGTAGAATATCGTGCTAGTAACTATTGTGGGGACAAGGACAAGATAAAGTCAAAGAAACAGAACAGCCTAATCCATACTCCTGAGAAACTTGGATTCTTCTCGGAAAGATAGGAGACATCACTTTTGTAAAAGCTGTGATTTTCATTTCCACAAACATCTTTAAAACTCTCCTATTGGAAGATTATTAAAATCCTGGAATAAACCAAACAAAACTGGTTATGTGAGATCTTTGAAAGACTAAGTTACTGACTTTTCTGTTCTGGTGCCCAAGTGTCTGATGAAACACTGCAGAGGAACCCCATGAGGGGCTGAAATGCTGTTAACTTTGGAGGGGCTCCACACTGGAAATGTAACTGGGAGAAAAGAAAGAAGTATAGGCTAGGAGTCTTCAGACCTTGGCCAGATTCCCATTCTGCAATGTGCTGGGTCTATTACATGGGAAATATTATCTGACATCTCTGAGCTATAGGCTTTCATTATACAGTGATACCCACAATGATACCTCGGAGGGCTCCTGTAAAAATAAAATGGCTGAATACATGAAAGTCTTTGTCATCAATTCAGTACTCTACAAAAATTAAGGAAGAAGAGTTGAAGGAAGTTTTGAGGGTTGATTTCTGGCTACCTGCTCCTGCCACCTATATCTTTCCCCTTTCTTTTTAGTTTATTTTTTCTCTCAAAACAGAAGGTTTGAAGTCCTTGGGCTAATATTCAAGAAAGCAGCACTTCTAGAGGCTACAACAGCAGAGGTAGAGCTGACTCTACCACATCAAACATGACTTTGGTTAAGAACAAAATACAAAACTCTACTAAATTCAACGGCTTAACCAAGAAACTACATTTACCCTAGCAGGTTGCAAAGACCATCTCGCACCAGGCATTTTCAAAAAATTCAAGAAATTATTTGTTAGGAAGTATTTCTTAAACTGATGGGCCATACTTAGTAATTTTCTGGAAAATAAATACAGCTTCCCAAGGTGACTTATTCTTTTATGAGAGTGTTGAATACCAAAGATATAACTCTCTAAGTAGATAAACACTCTTCAATCCAAGAATGTTAACTGAATAAAAGCTATTTTTTGCTCTCAAAGCAGCAAAAACTAGCTATCACTAGCCCAAGATAGGAAAATTTCAGAAGTGTACTTTCATTCTTATGGGAAATCAAGGCTATGGTGATGGAAAGAGCATGGGACACGGACTCAGTTTACTCAGGCTCAACCAAAGCTTGGCCACTGATTTACTTGAGTTTAGACAAATCACTTAATTTTTCAGAGCCCCAGTTTTCCCTGGGTAAATTAGATGCATGTAAAGTATTTTTCAACCATAACATTCCATGTATATCATTATTTTAAATTCCTATTCTAACCTAAATTTCATTTACAACTTTCCCTTTTCTAAAACTAGAAAATTGTGAGTTGGTACTACAATATAATTATTTCCAATCTACTTGACTGAAATGGATTTTAACTTCACAATGAAATGCTTTTATGCCTAACCCTTGACACGGAGTGCAGTAAAGTTTCTCATCAGACTACCAATGAGCCAAGCAGAGGCCGAGTTTACCCCCCAAAACTGTATTCATCACTGAATACTAATTTCACCATTCAGCAGAAAATACTACAAAATTGAAATTAGAAGTAAATACATTTTTTTCAACTGCAGGATAACCTCTAAAACGACTCCTTTACTGACTTTACTGTGGATCACTTTGTCTTCCCTAAAATCAGTGTGTCTCTCAATGTACCTGTCTTCATTGCCACGGCACCTGTCCACTGCCTCAGCCTAACAACACAGCCTTCATAGGTCTGTCCCAACTCTCTTACATCTAGACAACTTGACAGGAAAACAAAAACAAGGGGCTTGATTTCTTGACATCTAACCATTCTGAGGCTCTATTTATTTTTCTCAAAAAGAAGGATTATTAATGCCTGACATATACATTAAATCAAATACATATCAACTATGTTTTCACCTTTTAATATCTTAAATGATTCACTCAGTGCTGACTTTAAAAATACCCATGGAGAGGAGAAGGGAGTTGAGGGAAATTGGAAGGGGAGGTGAACCATGAGAGACTATGGACTCTGAAAAACAATCTGAGGGTTTTGAAGGGGTGGGGGGTCAGAGGTTGGGGGAACCAGGTGGTGGGTATTAGAGAGGGTACGGATTTCATGGAGTACTGGGTGTGGTGCAAAAACATGAATACTGTTACGCTGAAAAGAAATAAAAAAAATATATACCCATGGTTTGTTTCTTCATATTTACCTTTTTTGTCAACAATTTGTGCCCATTTTCTAGATAGAAGAATGTCCATTCAATACACAGTAGCACCATTTGCTAAGTTAGATTTGACAAAAAATTTCAAATTCCTAGATCCAAGCATTGGACTAAGCTCTGGAGATGTAAAGACCATACGAAGATGATTTCTGTATTTTCACAAGGTTTCTATTTAGTGAGGGGAGTATTCCCGGAAGTCAAAATAACATATTATAGCTACACACATATGTATATTATTCATTTATTATAAGTGGTACAAAGGCATGTACTAAATACTGTGGCAATACCAAGGAAGGTGTAGTTACTAATTCTTACTAGTGAGTTCTAGAGAAAGTTCACAAGGAAGGTGACATTTGAAGATTGAAGAAGTAACCCAGATAGGGAAGGAACTGATAGTAGAAGAAGCAACATGAATGAGCAAAACCACAGAGGGAAGCAAGTGTGTAGATAATGGGAAGACCAACATGGTAAGAGTGAATAATTCTTGGGGAAAGTAAAAAGAGATGACCTGGACATTGAACGACATGCCAGCAAGCTTAAAAACCATCCTATAGAAAATGCATAATTAACAAAGATTTTTAGCCAAAGTTGTTGGAGGATCAAATTTGTATTTGTTTTGGAATGTTAACACTGATGACAACATTGTGGACAAACTAAACTATAGATGGGTAAATTGGACAGAAGGTTCAATTGAGGGAGACTAGGGAGATGTTGTCTTAGAGAAAGGTAAGAATAGGGAAGCCAGATTCTAGAGACATTTAAGAGGTGGTCCTCACAGCATTTGATGATCAGGTGAGTGTAGAGGTGAAAGTGGAAAAAAATTAGAAAGAGAGAAGAGTCAGAATCAGTTTTAAGATATCATGCTTGAGTAAGAGAGAAGAAGGAGCAGTGTTAATGGGAAAAGAAATATAGAGGTTGATATTAAACAGACTATAAAGGTGTCTTCATCATCTCAAAGTGAAATATTCCACAGTTTTTAGGAAAAATGCAACTGAGCTCAAGGAAACGTGGATGCTAAAGAGAAGTAACATAAAGTCTGAGAGTCACTGGGGTCTAAGAAGCTGCAGAGGTCAAGAGAATAATGTGATAACCTAAGGGAAGTTTAGATGGGGAGAAAAGAACAGGAATAAGGGCAGAAGCCTGAAGAATAGCTACACGGAAGGGACAAGGAAGGAAGAAGAGTCTACATAAAATACTGAGAAGTGGTTAAAGATGCTGGAATGGACCTAATAGTCACTGCTTGAAGTGGGAGAGAACGAAGCCAACTGAAACACAAAAGAGCAGTGAAGACCTATTCCAGGAAGCAGGGAGGAAATCTTTTGTAGTTGACTGTTCTACCAAGAAATTCCAGATACACATACCAAAAGGAGAAATGAAGTTCTGGACCCATCAACACGACATAAGGCCCTAATTCTTGAGAAGCAGGACTTATCATACGTATCATTCTTGATAAGTATAAGATAAGTACCACAGAGGGAATCCAATCTGGTAAGAGAGAAGGGCTGAGAAAGTCACCCTTGAGGAGGCAATGCTGGGGACCACCTGATGGAGATCTGATGGAGAAGTGAACATTAGCTGGGTGAGAAGGAAACAAAATAATATTATAAAAAGAGGGGTTATCAGGTGCAAATTCTCTATGGTAGGAGAGACAAGGGCCTGGACAAAAGTCAATAAGACTTGAACTATGGGACTGAGGGAGATAATAAGCAGATGACATTGGAGATGTGGTGAGAACAGACCATAAAAGACCTAGAAGTCATAGGAATGAGAGGCTAGTCAATGGTTTCAGGTAGGGAAGGGGATATGATCAGATTTTGAATTTTTAAATGATCCAGTTGATTGGAGGAGGTTTTACAAATTTAAGAAATATGATTTTCAAAAATGACTAATCACTAAGAATGATTCATCACAAAATATAGGTTTGAAGCTCAATGTGCTCAGGATTCACACTTGTTAATGAAAAACAGTAGGAAGGATTTTTATCTGCCCTTCTATTCATTGCAGGAGATACATCCTTGTTTGGCAAACAATACTGTTTGAGATGGGGGAGTAAATCACTGCTGTTAGAAACTACAAACTTTCTGAAGGACCAGGAAATCATTCCCTTCCTTCTGTCAGAATAAATACAAACTCCTTAGCAAAGTAAACTGAAACTGGAAAAGGTCCTTAAAAATCCAGCTCTGCCTACTTCAACTTCACCTGTTCCTATCTTTCCCTCTTCACCTTACACTCTCTCATTTTGGGGTCTTCGTCTTTGATTTTTTTTTTCCTCTACCTGGGTAATGCTTACACATCCACCCTACAGGTCACAGTTTAGAAAAAACTTTCTCAGGAGGGCATGTGTTGGGATGAGCACTGACTGTCACAGGCAACTCATGAATCGTTGAACACTGTGTCAAGAACTTACGATGTATGTCGGCTAGCTGAACATAATGAAAAATAAAAATTAATAAGAAGAAAAAAGAAAAAAAAAAGAAAAAGCTTCTTCAAGGAAGTCCTCCAAAGTGAAATCAGACTGATACCGTAATGTATGTCCATGTGCACAGTATGCATAGCTTGTTTCCAGCCTGGAAGCATGCCAAGTCCACCTTCCAGAAGTTGTTCAGCTGTCAGCTAGGGGGAAGGCAGAGGACATCTGAGATGCCATGGGCAAGTAGAGGTCCATATAGGGAAGAGAAATGATCAGAAGTCAAGGCGATCAGAAACAAGTTAGGGAGTAAGATCTGCCTATTACTCTCTATTGCTCACAAAAAATATAAGGGGTTATTTTGTGAACATTAACGCTCATCCATTAAAAGAAAAAAACACTTAGAGATAAGAATAACACAGGGGAGACTATCACCACCAAGCCTCTTCCAACTTCCAACAAGAGGATTCACTAGAAATCTTACCATTCCTTCAAAAATTGATTTGCAAATAGAAGTCCCATTAGTCATGTAACAGAAGTTGTTAAGAGATTTCAAGGAGGGTAAAATAATTTACAAATAGAAGAGAGGGATTTTGTTTCCAGGAGTTTCTATGAGGGTAACAAAGACTACGATAGGAATGAGATATTGTCTCTCCTGTAACAGACATAGTGGAAATTGAGGACTCAATCTGCAGTTTAGTCCAGCCTTTTTCACTGACCCGGACTGCAGCTGATCTGTCCTTTCTCTCTGTAATGCTGCTGATTTGCTTTATTTGCATGCTGCATCATACAGTCACACAAACTGGGAAACAACACTAACCCTAACAGCAGTATTATCATTTTGGCAAGTTCTTATACTTATTGAAAGCAATCGGAAGAGATAGTGGAGGCAGACTCTACAGCCATTCAGAGTAATGCAGCCGTGCAATTTATCAAGAGAGACAGGAACTGCCAGCGATATTGAAAATCAGTCCCAGGACTTGGAGGATTTTACTAAAGTTACAGAGAAGTTCAAACTGCCAAACTCCCCAATGACTGAAATGTGAAGATCAACTGTTGGCCCAAATGGTATCATTTTCGCCCTGTTCCGGAAATTAAGCAGCTCTGAGCTGATAAAGCCCATAATTTAACATGTAGGGCAAATTGCTAAAGCACTTAACCAGTGAGGTACTAATCTTCCTTTTCTATGTGAACTCGAACTGACTCCTGACAGCAAAATCAATTGAAGAGATTTACTCTAGGGATAGCTTCTAAAAAGCAGTGTAATCAGGAGATAAGGGAATTGATGGGGGTGCATTATCACAGCCCTCTACCAACACGCCACCAGCTGCCAAAAGGCTTCCTACAGCCCTGAACCTAGAGTTGCAGTCCTCTCAAGCAGATCTCATTGAACTCAAGATATATGGAGGTCAAGAAACCTTTCTCCATATTGATTTAATCTTGTCACCTGAAACACTTGAGGTGGAGCAAATTCACCACATCAGTTGGGCAGCAGCACCCAGGACAACTGGGGAATTATTTTTTAAATGACCTTTGGTTTTTTTTCATGTTTTACAGAATGCTTTGAGCTACCTGCTTGATGTATTTGATGGCTGACAACTTTGCATGTGCCTTATGGCTTCTTAAAGTGAACTATCCGCTTTGAACACAAGAGGGTCCCAGAAATTCGATATTTTAATCTTATGAATTTTCCATTAAAAGAAAATAACCATTTGCTGCTTAAAATGATGAAAAGATCATTATGGCCTCATCGCTCCATTTCCAGATGCTGTATCTTTAGACCCCTACCTCTATCCGTGCAACAGAGAATGCAGCTTGGTGTGGTAGAAAAGCCAAACGTATGTCAGCGTAAATCACCATTCTGTAGCTTACTAGCTGTGTATGTGACCTCCTGTATGGTTTCCTTACCTGCATCTTTTACCACCTACCTCCAAGGATTATTCTGAGATTTAAAGATGATAACATAGATAAAGTACCTAGCACAGGCCACGGCACAAAAGAATATAAATGCTATTTTCTTTTACTCTTTTCTTAGTACTCATGTTTGGTCTGAGTGTAAAAGAAATCCAAGTCTCCTAACTATCAGAACACACTTGGAGTAATACCGGGGAGGACACCTACCCCAAACTGAAATTCCCACTACTTTCTACAAGAAAACAAACTATCCATTATGAAACACCCTCAAATCTTGGTCTCTAATTTTATCTCCTCACATCCCCGCTCACCTCTATTTGTATTTGCCACTGTTACCTCAAACTCTCCCGCAAGCCAAATGGGTTTCAAAACAAATTCATTTATGAGAGAAGGACCTTAATGTAATTGTGGAGGTTATAATGTCTAGATTTCAATTATGTAAACTTGCAAGTGTAAAAAGACTATGAGTTTTCATGGGCTGCCTGCGTGGTACAGTCAAGTAAGCACCTGATTCTCGGTTTCAGCTCAGGTCATGATCTCAGGGTTGTGAGATCGAGCCCTGAATTTAGGCTCTTCACTTAGCTTGGAGTCTGAAGTTTCTCACTCCCTATCCCTTTTCCCCTCCACCCCGTACCCTCTCTCTCTCTCGCTCTTTCTCTCTCTCCCACTCTGGGTCTCTCTAAAATAAATCTTAAAAAAAAAAAAAAAAAAAGACTGAGTTTTTATGTAAAGTTCTATAGCTGGTCAAATGTAAGAACCGAGGAGAACTAGAATATTTGTTGGGTATTGTTGAAAGTTTGTCACAAACTCCTGCCAATCAAATGACAAGGAGCCTTTCCATCTGGCCAGAGCTAGAAAATGGAAAGCTATAGGCAAACTGCATATGTATATCGTAAAAAGGGATTGAGTTTAAAGAAGGAGGGAATTTTCATAAAGACAAGATGGCAGTCAGAAGTCACTTGAATACAAATCGGGCAAAAAGATAGGGAGAAAGGAAACTAGGCAAGAATGCTATTAAGTTGTATCATCCCTTTGAGGTTAAAACATAATTATCTTGGATTGAATTACTAGAAAATTGGGCTCTTTGAAGTTAAGCAAGCTGAAAACAGTTTCATAGAATGCTAAAAATTCAGGCATGAAGAAAGATCTTAAGTGTTACTTAATCATCCAAAGTTTGGGTGCCTGCTGTAACATCCTATGAAATGATGCCTCTATTCTGGAACACCTCCAGTGACTTAAAAATAAATCACACACATTCCACTTAGATGACTCTGACCATTTGAAAATTCTTCCATATCTTGAGCCAAAATCTGTCTCCTTGGAAATTCTATTACTGGTTAAAATGCTGAACCTCAAGTCTTCACAAAAAATGTAATTATACATTCACATGATAGTCCTTCAAATATCAGAAGATGGTTATCACATCACCCAAGTTATCTCTTTTCCAGAATATTTATTATTTCTTTCAACACACTGTTTAAATGACATGGCTTACCTATACTGGTTATTTCCTTTTATATCTCTTATCTATAATCTGTATGCATTCCCCTGAAGTGACCCACTAGAACAGAGAGGAAACGAGGCTATAACTGCTGTCTTTTGAGACATCTATGTGCATTCCTACAACCTTGAATCCCATTCTCCTTTCTTTGGAAGCCTCATCACACCGTTAGTCAACTGTGTACTCAGTGCCGTATGAAACTTCCTATCTTTTACAGCAGGATTTTTGGCAACTAATAAGGAACCATATATTCAGACCTGTTAAATTCTAGCATATTGGAGTCAGTCTATCCTCCATATAGCAAAGATTTTTTTGGCTGATGACCCGATTATCCACTACTTGGATAAACAGACCTCCTATTTTTTCTTCAAAGCCATTGGCAAAAAATATCAAAAATGAGAAGGTTAAGAAGAGACACTTCCCTCCAATTGAACAGAACTCCATTATTTCAGTTGAATATTGGGATCCCTTCTGTAGGTCTCCACCTTGTCCACAACTTAGAGGAACTTGTCAAATTTCTTTATTAAGTTCAGATATATAGTATGATTTTGGCTTCATTTCTTAGCAAGTTAGGAAATCCCAAAGAAAGATGAAGCCAGTCTAGTACGTCCTTGTATCAAACCATTCTATGTCCCAGTGATCATTTTCCACTTCCGGTAAATCACAAATCTTTGTTAAATAAGCCACCTCTGCTGGTATTGTAGTTATGTGTAAAAATAACTTTTTTTATTTTCTAAATGAATACTGATATGTTTAGAGAGAAAATAACATAATATCTGGAATTGTGTTAAAATTGTCAGTGAAAAAAAAAAGGCTGGGGGGATTTGTAATAGATTTAATAAGAGATATGACTATATAGTGACAGAAATGAGTATTGTGTTTACAGAGATCACCTTTCATTTAAAGATTTTTAGAATAATTTCATTGACTTCTGTCTCCTACATCTTGCCCAGTTTCCATAATTTCTCTGTAATAACAAATAGTGATTCAGTTAATTTGTTTGAATTTTCTGAGTACCCTAAGGTATCATTCATTTGCTTCATACAATTTGGATTCTTTGAACTGCTAATGCTTTCTCATTGATTTGTATGGAGTTTGCATTTCCCATTCCAATGTTTGCCCCCCTCTTTTCAGTATGAAGATCAAGCTGATACAAGGAACTCTACCGGGTAATATAGAATACTGCATCTACTTCCCAGTGTTGGTACACGGCCTCTGCTTGATCTTTTACTTTCTCTGAATATATTGAAGAAATTCCATTTATTTATATTGTCAGTGGTACTTTCTGCAAATCTGAATATGCTTGAGCCTTATAGACATTATTCTTAACCATTTGCATCATCCTTCTATACTTTTTAATTTATTTGTACCCTTTTTTCTATCACTTACACATATCTTACAAAAATCTGAGTTCACTGGAGATCTCTCTATGTAATGATCTTAATTTCTTTCTGGAATTCCTCCTAATTATTATTAGATGGATGGTTTGTAATATGCAGAGTTAAAACTGTATTTCTAAATATATTGTCATCTTCTCTTTGAAATAGGATGCCATAAAATCATGTCTATGTTTTCCTTGATTTTTTTTTTGAAATCTACCCTCTGGAACTGTGTGTAGCATGTGGCTGACACTGCCAGGTTTTCCATCAGTGGTTATCATGAACTCTGAGATGTCAAAGGACATCCCCCAAAGCTTCTGCTCCTTTCAACTCTCAATAAATTCCTTCTATATATCTGAGACAGACCCAGAGGAACTGTTGTTCTAATGGCCTATGTTTGGGGAGTTTATTACCGATTTCTGAAAAGACCTCATGAGCTTGCAAGCCTGAGCTTCTTAGCAGGTTGAGAATTCTAGCAGATTTTTAATAACTAAAATCCCTCAATCATGACTGTGCCTTGACACAGGTCATCTTTTGGACCTCTATCAAAAGCATATTATCTCTTCCTTCCATCTGGCCAAGAAGCTTGAAAACACTCCTCCAATAATATAATTTCTGATTCCCTTTTCAATTTTTCTCGGGGACAGACCAGTACAGAAACTCACAATGTTGTAATCTATGTCTCCTTGATACATAACTATATTTCTAACTTCTTATCACAGTATGTCTATTCCTTTTAAAGGGCTACTATCACTATCTTTCAATTTTGAGTAATATCTCAGTGAATCTCAATGACAATTATGAAAGTATATAAACCTCTTGCCATGTATTAAAATCTCACAATGATTTTAATAGAGGCACCTGGGTGGCTAAGTCAGTTTTGTGTCTGACTCTTGGTTTCATCTCAGGTCATGATTTCATGGGTCATGGGATCAAGTCCCCCATCAGGCTCTCCACTCAGCAGAAGTCTGCTTGAAGATTCTCTCTGTCCCCCCCACCATACCTATGCTCTCTCTCTAAAATAAATAAATAAATCTCCAAATAAATAAATAAATGTGTTGTTCCTTTCCCATGTTCTGCAAAAGTATGTAAGTGTTAGAGGTCATAATTTTGACTTTCATTACCATTGCTGATTTTCCATGCAAATCACTAGGTATCTCCAACATTCCTTTTTACTACCTTCATTTTCCAAAAGTACAGTCTTTGCCAGTGCATCTGATTGTCTTCTTCATATTTTCTTTAAATATCAACCACATAATTTTGAGATCTATCCTCATCTTGCCAAAAATGAACCATGCTAAGGTCTTAAGTTATGGATCAAAAACCTAAATTCAGGGCGCCTGAGTGGCTCAGTGCATTAGGCCGCTGCCTTCGGCTCAGGTCATGATCTCAGGGTCCTGGGATCAAGCCCCGCATCGGGCTCTCTGCTCAGCAGGGAGCCTGCTTCCTCCTCTCTCTCTCTCTCTCTGCCTGCCTCTCTGCCTACTTGTGATCTCTCTCTCTGTCAAATAAATAAATAAAATATTTTTTTAAAAAAAAAACCTAAATTCTATTTTAGCAACACCACCATCATCCATTCAACATCAATATTTCCCTCTTTCATGTATTTATTCAACAAACTTCTATTGAGAAAACACTTTGTTCAATGTGCTGTGGTAATAACTCAGGTTATAACAGTGGAAAGACAGACAATGCCCGCACCCTCTAAGGAGCATGTCAAATAAGTCAACAAGTCATTTTAATACTCATCTATGGCTCCATCCCCAGGCAAGAAGTAATAAGGATGCTGCTTGTATAACCGTTCTTGCATTTCTTATGGGACTTCTAGGTCATTGTTACTCACCATAAGTCTCTTCTGATAGACACAATCAACATCATGTGAATTAACAAAATGAGATAATGGATGACAGGTTTGGATATATTAGCAGAAACTCTGCATCACATCTCATCTCCCTGACCCAGGAAAACAGAGCACTGTCCAATTTCCCATGTCAAACTGGCATAAAACTACCTCCATGCAACTGACACTATGGCCTAAATGAGAAGACACCAACCATCATTACACACTTCTCCCTCCTTGACATTATAAACGGGCTTACCTACATAAACTAGGACCTAGGACTTTAAACGATCATTCTGTGGAGCATGAGAAGGTACCATTTCTTCAAAAGATCCAAATTCCCCTTTTCTGGGAAGATTCCCATATACATAGTAGGACAAGCTAAAGGATACCCTCTGTGTCTGAATCTTTTATTTGCCAGTAGTATTTCTCTCTCCCTTTTTCATTAAAATTTTCTTTCCTTCTCCCTTTATTCTTTGGTTAGTTCTCCCATTCAGACCGACAAGTACTTAATATCTCTAGGCAATTCGAGTTTAGAAAAGCTTATACCTCTATAGTTTCTCCTTTATAATCACAGAGTGTAAACTTTTTAAGTGAAGAAAAAAGTCCTTCTTTGTCTTGATGCGGTCTTCTAAAACCAGACTCCCTTAACCCTGGCACAGGGCCAGGCAGCTCACGGGCAATAAGTAAGCACCTACTGAGGTGACCTGAGACAAGAAGAACAGGGAGAACCCAGGGCTCCCATAACTGTTCAGGGCCTCAGACAGGAAAACAAAAACCCTGCAGCCTTGGACACACATTTCATCCCTAATACACACCTTGTGATTGTTGGAAGAAATAAAGACCTTTATAGTTTCCCTTAGGAAATATTCCTTAAACTCCTATACCTCATTGTCCAGAGGTTCCTAGGGATACTGCTTTCAAGGAAGCTAAATATATGGCTCCTCTCCTCTCACCCTCTGCCCTCTTCTGTTCAGAGCTTGGCACTTAACCTAGTTCTCATCTGCTCAAATATCTCTATCTCCTTTGGCAAGACCAATCACACATACACACACACAAATCTACAAAACACTCCTTAATCACTCTTCCTGATTTTTTTAAATATCTTCTCTAGACTTCTTCTCAGAGTCAGTATGGAACAATGTCTTCCCACAGTTTTAAAAATGTTAAACACCATCTATTGCATATTATTCCTTAAAAAACATAAGCAGGAGGTAGGGAATGGGCAGATATTTTACTTACAAATAGATTCGGCATGAGCACTGAAAGTCTTTACCTAAACTGTACACTCACCTGTGCCCAGAAAATGGAGATGAGGGCTGAAAAAGGAGAGAGGCTGACTGGCCCCTTCCACTGCAAAGCTTCTTGAAAAGTCAGAATACTATGTCAAATATCCGTTTCTGAATACTTTCAAATAGCTCAAACAAACTAGAAAGCAGGGTAAGAGTGAGATAAAAATTCAATATTTAGATTCCCCCATGTCCTTTATACATAACAGTGAGTGACTCCCCTCTGCTCCATTAGGGAAAGAAGTCATAGACATTTTCCAAACCAAAATATTAAATGCCATAGTTCAAATTCCTAGTATTCACCCTAGGGAACTTCTCCACTTAAAATGATAGTAGAAACTCCCCATGCCTGTATAATAATTAGGGTAGAATCTCTTGAGAATACTGAAAAGTTTGCAATTTGCACAGTTCCAAGGCAAATAAAAAGGAGGGGACACATTAATTAAATGAAGTAAAACTATTCGGAATCTCTAGTAATACTCATATAGCCAAATACATATTCTTACATATCCAGATACATATTATGTAACTTTTCATATTTTATCATATTCCCAAAATACCATGATAATTTACTCTATTCATCATAGGTACAATGTTTGACCTGTAGTTTCTATGAGCATAAACAAAATAGTACAACCAAAAGAAAAATGATGCAGTAGAATCCTTCCACTTCAAATGATTTATTTGTTGATAATAATCCATTAATATTAATATGTAAGGGAATTTTCAAGTCACAAAAAGGTTCTACATATTATAAGGGGTAGGGAATCCTAGGTAACAAGGAAAACTGTGGAAGAAAACACACAAAACAATAAGGTTGGATCTAGCATGGATTCCATGGGTGAACAAAAGGAAAAAAAGGGAATATAATCCCCCTTTCCAACTGTATTAGCTTTGTAGGCCTGCTATAATAAATAATAAAGGCTGGTGGTTTAAACAATAGAAATTTGTTTTCTCACTTTCTGGAAGCTAGAAGCCTGAGATCAAGGTATCAGAAGGGTTGATCTCTTCTCCGGCCTCTTTCTAAAACGTTAGATTGCTTTCTTCTCATGGTATCCATACACCGTCTTCCTTCTGTATCACTGTATGTCCAAACATCCTCTTTCAAGGACATCAGTCATATTGGTTTAGGGCCTACCCTAATGACCATTTTTTTAAATTAATTATCTTTTTAAAGACCTATCTTCAAATATAGTCACATTCTGAAGTACTGGCAGTTAAGACTTGAGTATATGAGTTTTGAGGGAACACAATTCTGCCCATAGTATTATCCTCCAGCAGTGCCGGTGGGGAGATAGTTCTGTAGAGAAGACATGCTTTACAAGGATCTCAGTTGTTTACTGAAGGATTAAGCTAATATAAAGGATTAGATTATCCAATCAGGCTTACCCAAATCAAAGATCTCCCCAGCATCAAGGTTTACTAATAATTTCAAAGATTACATGAAATCCAAAAGCAAAGATGAAGCAGAATAGTTTTGGAACATTCCATGGGATTCTCATGGTCCTTCCCTCTAATATTAGACAAGTGCTGGCCCATAATAATGAGGTCTCCATTAAGGCACATGGGGCCTCACATAAAGAAATATTTAGGAAATAAACCTCCATGTCATATCAAGCTTACAGGACATTTCTAGAAACTCATGCCCCATAAACCCATATATCTTAAATTTGGTCACCATAAGTAATCTTAAACCAGGAACATAAGTATTCTCCTCCTTGCAAACATCATTAATTTTTTTACTAGATGTTTTAGCCATCGACATGTTTACAAGAGATTAGACTGGTTCACCTGCCTTGTTCCTTCTCCCAGGAGCATCCTCCTAGTAATCAGGAGAGAAATAGATCAGGGCTAGGTGCTTTAAATTCTTCCTCCCCAGGGATCCAGTACAATGCAAATTGACTCTCCTGTTTCTCTACGTTGGTTGCTCATGTCAAAAATAACAAATCTGGGACACCTGGGTGGCTGAGTCAGTTAAACATCTGCCTTCAGCTCAGGTCATGATCTCAGAGTCCCTGGATAGAGCCCTGCACTGGGCTCCCTGCTTAGTGGGGAGTCTGCTCCTCCCTTTCCTTCTCACTCATGTGCATTCTCTCTCTCTCTCTCTCTCACAAATAAATTTTTTAAAAAATAAAAAAATAATAAACTTATGGACTATTTTATCAGGTAAAAGCAGTTTCATTATCTTTGTAAAAAAAAGTGCATATTCAGTCAGGAATATAACCTGCTAAGTGGTTGTATATACAGTGTTGTTACTATACACAGAAATTTCACGGCAAGTACATTTAGGGTTCAACCTCATTGAAGAATTTATTTGCAGTGGGCACCTATTGAGTTTTATACCCAACACTTCCATTTCTGGCAACTTCTTTCCCCTTTCCTATCATTTACATGATAACTGTAGAAGCAAGCCCTGACCCCCACTTCACCCCTACAGACGCTCCTCACTAGATTCCAGCCCCCAGCAAATGAACCAATCAATCTAAAGGTGATTCTGGGTGAGGCCGATCCCTTTCCTTTAGAAATTAGTTCCAGCTTTAATCTTTGATGTTCTCTTGAACTCAATAGTTGTCAGCAGCCATACCCAAGAGAACCAGTTCTGTGGTGAAAGAAAAGAAGTAATCAGATACACTAGAGGAGCACAGGTGAGAAATGGAAAGCGAGCCCCAACGGCAGGCCAATCCCTGCTTCTAGGCCATTGTGGCTGTATATCTGCCATTCCGTTCTGTACAACAACAGTGCCTACATCTTAAAAATAAATTGATTTTCTTAAAAAAATATTTTCTATTGCTTTAGACCAAAAAATCCTAATATGTATCTATAGATCTGTCTTCAAGCTCTGGCACTGCTATTTACTGATTGTGTGACTTTAACTTTTTTATTCTCTCCAAGTGGAAGCTTCTTTATTCATAAAATAGAGATAAAACCATGCACCTATAAGTTTGGGGGTTTTTTAAAAGATTTATCTATTTATTTGAGAGAGAGAGAGAGAGAGAGCACAGAGAAGGGCAGAGGGAGAGGAAGAGAATCTCCAGCAGATTCCCTATAGAGCACAGAGCCCAATGTGGGACTCCATCCCATAACCCTATGATCATGACCTAAGCCAAATCAAGAGTCAGATGCTTAAGTGACTGAGCCATCCAGGTGCCCCCCCAAGTTTGTTTTGTAAATGAAATATCAAAATTGTATGGACCATAGGATGTTCTCTGTAAATGGCAGGTGTTCACGGAGACTGATGCTCCTACTTGCCACTCTTTGGATCCACCGTGGTATTCACAACAACGCCACACTTTCCCCTGGTGTTCCCACCCAGTGACTGAGCTTGACCGGGGCTACTAGACCTAGCCCAATACAGTCCAAGGTTGGATTTCTCCATTAGACAGTATTTGCTCAAGGACTTCCTATCATCCTGGTCCAAACTTTCTCAGAAATACACGCAATCTGCAACTCTTGCTACCCAACCCTTCCTTTCCTCTCTCCTTTCTCAAGTCCTAAACCTGCATCACCTAAGACTATACCTACTGACTCCTGTTCCTCCTCTTTCACTCTTCACTGGCTTTTGTCCCCAAAATCTCAATCATATATAATCCCATGCTGACCTCGGCTTCTCAAAGGACCTGAACTCACACAAAGAGAATGTACTGCAGCGGCGCCTGGGTGGCTCAGTGGGTTAAAGCCTCTGCCTTCAGCTCAGGTCATGGTCTCAGGGTCCTGGGATCAAGCCCCGCATCAGGCTCTTTGCTCAGAGGGGAGCCTGCTTCCTCCTCTCTCCCTGCCTGCCTCTCTGACTACTTGTAATCTCTATCAAATAAATAAATAAAATCTTTATAAAAAAAAAAAGAGAGAAAGAAAGAAAAGCACTGCAGTAATTAATCCACTGAGAGTACTACTGTTGTATATTCACAACATATCCTACAGCACAGCAGCCACTCCGAACTGCTCTTGGCTCTCAATCTGTAGCTGAGCCCAGACATGGACTCAAATTTCTCTTTAAGATACACGTTCCCTGTCAATTGACCTCAGTTGGTGTATTTACACTTTAACTTTCAATTTCTACTAAGAAATTAATGAACAGTTCATCAGGCGTGACTAAAGAAAATATCTCTCCTTTGGTTCTTCCCAGATTCTTTTCAGCTTTCCTTGTTACATAGCTCTGTCCTTCACTAAGCTCCCTCTTTGCCCCAGGTTGTATAAACCCGAAACTAGTCTATTTTAAATCAGTATAGTGTAATTATTAAAGCTGACAGTGTGGATTTCAATTTTCATAACACATTGAATTGCAGACCTCCGTACTACTTCTCCTAACATCCCATTAAAAATACATGTGAAATTAAAGAAAAAATCAAAATATCTAATACAGAAAATCTAAAATGTCAATTTGTTGCTAATGTAAAAAGAATTTGCATAGCAGGGGCACCTGGGTGGCTCAGGTCATGATCTCAGGGTCATGATCTCAGGGTCCTAGGATCAAGCCCCACATTGGGCTCTCTGCTGAGCTGGGAGTCTGCTTTCCTCTTTCTCTGCCTGCCTCTCTGCATACTTGTGATCCTTCTCTCTCTGTCAAATAAATAAATAAAATCTTTTTTAAAAATGATTAGGATATTATTTTTAAAAAGAAAAAAAAAAGAATCTGCATGGGATATAAGACCTGTATAGAACAAAATTCACAATCAAAGTAATGGGAAAACACGAGATTTGATACTGACCCTGAGCATATTACTTTTCTCAAAGACAGGGACACTCTTTCCATCTCAACTCTCCGCCTGCCCAGTGGTTCAAGGTTATAGGGTCTAAATCAGTTGGGGGCAATCTCATGGATACTTCTTTTGATGTGCCCACTATACTAGCTTCTCCCTTAGTTAATATCTTCTTTCCTACATCCATACAGGGAACACAATTCAGAAATCAACACGTACTATCCTGTAGATAGAGGATGCCACATTGTGTCCTGGAAAGAGAAGCACCAGCACAGAAATAGGAATAAAGCTAGGAACTGTAAACAGCAGCAGGCAGAATTTTGCAGTGTTTCATGTCCTACCTTGCTTCCAGTTGTCAGAAGTCAGGTACTGAGGGTATGACACCTACCTCAACCAGAATAAGTGCATAAGTTCAATATCTAATGAACAATACACTTAGGAAGAAGAATCTATACAATAATCTACTTTGCAGCCATAGGTTTGAGAACAGTATTTATATAACAAGATTCACTTGTACTAAGAGTGGAACCAAAGCTGACACACCTTCTCTGTTGGCAAACACCAGGCCTAGGACCTTTTGTATTGATTCAGACATAAGGACACAAAAATTCATAAGAACTATAGGGAAAAAAAAAAATTCTAGAGATCAATGGAACAATCAGAAGAAATGCACACCTCTGTAAAAGATAGCCTAGAGGAAACGAAAAGTGAAAGGCATAATAGATAGAGTATCAGAATAGATCTACAGTATGAATATTAGCTGAAGACAATAAGGATAACTCATCAGAGATTAAATTAAAAAATGAATTAAACAAAATAGAATTTTAAAACTTGATAAAGAGAAAAGGGTTTTTTTGTTCACTTGTTTGTTTGTTTTTTAAGATTTTATTTATTTATCTGACAGAGAAAGAGACAGCAAGAGGGAACAGAAGCGCTGTGAGTGGGAGAGGGAGAATCAGGCTTCCCACTGAGCAGGGAGCCCAATGTAGGGCTTAATCCCAGAACCCCGGGATCATGACCTGAGCCTATGCTTAACGACTGGAGAGCAAGTTGTAGAATAAGACTAGAGTATAAAAGTCTTCATTTAGGGTTTAAAACACATGAAATGATAACATATCGTTATGAATGCTGACATATGTATTTAAAGTATAAGAACTTGTATGCATTTCAGGACAGTAATCATCTCAGGGGCAGGAAGACACAAACGAAGCCATCAGGAATGAGCAAAGAGGGCTTCACCTAGGACTGAAAGAGTATGAAATACTGTGTGCATGTGTATATATGCATGTACACACGTGGGTATTTGTGTTTCTAGAGCAAACAGGCCAAAATATTAAATGTTGTTAGATGGGGACTACATGCATGTTCCCTAGGTTATCTCTGTAATTTTAAGTATACTTGAAATATTTTATAATTTAGAATTTTATATAAGTAATACACAGGATTGTAAAACAAAAGTGAGCTATACGCTATTGATGGATCTAAAAACTGGCACCACCAGTTTAAAATCAAACAGATTTACCAAATAAATGTAGCAATTTTCATTTCAGACAAAGTAGAATTCAAAGCAAAAAAAAAAAAAAAAAAAAGATTAAATGGGATGAGAGCAGTTTTTATATTAATACAAGCTACACATTATTAAGATACCCTGAAAAGCATAACATCCAAAGTGAGTCTCTGAGAAATACAAGTAGAACAAAATGAATATGTAACAGCCAACAGTTATTAGATTCTCACTATATATCATCTTGTGCCAAGAAGTCACACAGAATAAATATCTCATTTAATATTTATAGCAATCAAATGAAGCCATGTATTGTTGGACTCTGGTAGGTTTTGCAGGCCGACAGGCACGAGGAGAGCGTCGGGGCCAGCCGGTAGCTCCCCTTGGGGCTGAGCGGGATGGCGAGTGTCGCGAGTCCAGGCGCATTAACGAACCACACCAGACTCGGGGCTCTGTCGAAGCAGGATCTCACTTTATTGAGCGGGGTTGCAGCTTATATTGGGTAGGGGATGGGAAATGAGGTCAGCGGGGAGAGAGCCTATGGGGTTTGGTTACGTAGTCAGAGATATGCGGAACCGAAACTGCCACGTTGGCGCCAATACTGCCACGGTGGTGCCTTTTCTAGCCGGAAGAGAAGGCAGGCCAGCGCCATCTTTGCTGTGCCCAACAATGTATTATTATCCATTTTTTTCAGACAGGGAAACTGAGGCTTTAAAAGACCACTGATGTAGGAATTTGCAGAGCTAGGATTTGGGCCCGACCTGTCTGACTCAGAACCCATACTTACTGGAAATGTAACTTTAAGTTTCCCCAAGTGAGAGTGGGAGGCTAAGATTTCCCTCAGATTTGGGTTAACAAAGTAGAAAAGATACCTAGACAATTCAAACATGAGTTTCAGTTCAAAGATGTGAACAAATTAGTACCTCGATATTAAATTGTATGCCTTACAGAGAATTTATCTTCTCAAGAATCACTATAACATGTACAAAATTAATCTTCAGTCAGTTTGCAAAGAAAATAAAGAAAAAGTAAAACAAATATTGTAACTCACTTTCTCTGACTATAATCAATTAGTAAAAATACAGTAACAACTGTTAATAATAAGGTAGTCCACATATTTAGAAATGTTAAAACATTTTTAACATTTAGAATGTTTATATTTAGAAATGTTAAAACCCCTTTCAGTGATGGATGCCTGGGTGGCTTAGTCAGTTAAACATCTGCCTTCAGCTAAGGTCATGATCCCAGGGTCTTGGGATCGAGTCCCCCCACTCTGGGCTCCCCGCTCAGTGGGGAGCCTAGTTCTCCCTCCTTCTGCTACTCCCCCTGCTTGTGCTCTCTCTCTCTCTCTTTGTCAAATAAATAAATAAAATCTTTAAAAATAATAATAAAATAAAATAAAACAAAACATCTCACTGAAATATTTGATCAGGGTATACACCAAAACTGGGGTTTTAAAACTATGTAATGAAATGAAAATGAAAATATATAAAAATTAGTGGACTTCTGCCAAGCTTTTTTTTTTTTTTCCTATTTTTATTTATTTATTTGAGAGGGCGAGAGCAAGCAGGAGTTGGGGCAGAGAGGCAAACAGAGAGAGAAAAGCAGATTTCCCGGCTGAGCCAGGAGTTAGCCACCCAGGCTTGATTCCAGGACCCCCAAGGTTGTGACAGATGCTTAACAGACTGAGCCACCCAGGCACCTCTGCCAAGCTACATTAAGGTAAACCTATAAACTTAAATAATCTATTTTTGTGCTCAAATTTTTTTCAGAATAACATGTATCTGGTTTGTAATTATACCTAAACATTTAAACTTCATTATCAAGATTATCAAGCCAATATAAGAGTTGAGGAAGCCAATAATAATAATAATAATAATAATAACTTAAGGAGCGTAAAAGGATATAGCAAAGTAAGACAACGTGAATAAACTTTTCTTTTGAAAATCGCAATTGAATAAATCAAAAAATTACTTCTTTGGAAAAGAACTCCCTTAAAAATTCACTATTATAAGAGAGAAAAAGTATTCAATGAATAAGCACAGATAGAGGCAAAAATTTAAGCCTTGTTTTTATAATTTTGCAAAAGAACTCAATGAATAAATTTTAGAAAATTATACAAATAGAATCCAAGGAGACATTGACTCCATAAATTATCATGAAATAAACTCGAAGTTTTATCACCACAGTACTTCCAAAAAGACTCCAGTATCTAAATATTTACCATTGATTTTTTCCATATTTAAGAGTGATAATTTCCACATTATTAAGCCCTCCCAAAGCCTTCAAAAACTATTATAGCTATACAATGCCCTTTATAAAAGAGCTTAACAGATTTTATAAACTATCCAAGAAAATTATACCCACCCTATAAAGCAATTTTATTTATAAATATAGGTGCAAAATTTCCAAGTAAAATGCCAGCCTAGTGTTCAACAGCAAACCTCCACTCGCTAAGAGATTTTTCTCTCCTAAGACTGATTCTGATATTACATCATGGAGCTTCTTAGCATAATATATTAATGGACCCCATAAGAAACTCCAAATAATGATTTGTTGGTTCACCAACTGACCCTGTATCTACAGGCCAAGGAGTGAGCACTGCAGGTTGGCCTGCTGCAGGTTTAGTAAGCAAGGGATCTCACCTGCAAGGCTTGTCTGGGCTCCGCAGGTAGAGCAAATCTCCGCACCCACCCGCCAACATGGTACGTGTTTATATAATGGCCTTCAGCTGGGTTCGATCACATATATTCGGTGCAGATGGTCACAATTACACCTTGCTCTCTCAAAGCTGCACCCTTAGGGAAGCTTCTGGTGTGGGGAAGGCAAGCCCAAGACAAGCCTAGGACACCATCAGAGTGAGGAGCCTCTGATTGCTGGGATATAATTCTTGGGATCAACCAGAGGTCACGTCCTCTCCTTGACCTCCTCCAACACTCCTTCCCTTGTGACCCTCCTCCTCCCAGGATGCTGGTAGCAGGCAGCAAGGGGTTTGACTAGCCTGGAGATAGCCCCTCCAGAGGGCAGCTGTCCAGCTGCCCTGGAAACAGATGCCTTAGCAATAGTATAGACACATGCAAGAGAAAACACAGATGAGATAATGATGCCCAAAATAAGTAACTTTTTTTTTTTTTTTTTTTTTTTTTTTTTTTACCAAGAGCTCCTTGATCTAAACCACTGATTGAAGTCCTCTAGAGTGGGGGGCCAGATTACTCAGGGCATTTCTGTGTCATTAAAGATGATGCATTACCAGGCTTATCAGGTATGAACACACAACATTCTGTTTGGATAAGGGCGTGGGTGTATCCTTCCAAGACGGTAACGATGTCCAAGGCATTCTGTTTGGGAAGACCGTTTTTTTCATTAGAGACAGCTCAGTGTTCAGTGTTGATAGGTTTTACTGGCGAAAGCTTGTTGAGTGAATTTAGTATGACCTGACCTTAGTGTGTGCTATAGTATACTATATAAATTTATGTATAAATTGTATGGCTTTGATATGTGTTATAACATCCTCCAGGCCAATAGAAGGAACAAAGGTGGCAGTGGATCATGCCAGTAGAAAACAGAATGTGCTCACCTGGCCTTGAGGAGAGGGAGGTAGGAAACTGTTACCTTGGAGTGGATTCTCCCCTGAGTGCAGGGAAAACCCAGGGTTCAGTGGCCCAACCACCCAAGTGGGGAGCTGGCCAAAGATTGATAACACACAACCACTGGGTTCTCTTCAGGGCTACCCAACAAATACCTGGGCAGCCCAACCAGTCACTATCCTTTAATATAAGAGAATGATTACACCGCTCCAGTGATATCCCAAATTCCTGGTACAGTTGGTTTAGTTCTGTTTAACTTTTCTGTTCTCGACATAGGTGTGCCTATGTGCTCAAAGATCCATAACCTGAGGTAAGTTTCATAAACCCATCCCAAATCTGGACACAGCTACCCATGGTTCTAATGGTGGCATTTTTAGGATACTTCTGGTCAGTAGTTTGATGGGCTATCTGTGGAGTCTGATTGACAGAGTAAGAATACCCAGTCCCATGGTGCACCTGCATGGCTCAGTAGGTTAAAGCCTCTGCCATTGGCGCAGGTCATGATCTCAGGGTCCTGGGATCGAGCCCCACATGGGGCTCTCTGCTCAGCAGGGAGCTTGCTTCTCTCTCTCTCTCTGCCTGCCTCTCTGTCTACTTGTGATCTCTGTCTGTGAAATAAATAAATAAAATCTTAAAAAACAAAAGTTATTTTTGTTATTTATTTTGTTATTTAAAGTGTTATTATGGTGCATGCACAGGCCAGGTTTCTGGATCAGTATTGATAATATCAGATGGATTACGAGTACTAGTCCTATCTTGTTCTTCCCTTGGGGCCTTCTAATCTTCTCCCTGGAGTGGTGCTATCAACTATGGCAATTCTGATGAACTATCCCGAGGGGAAGCTGCTTACATACCCAAGAGTTGGATTGATCTCTATGTTGGGCATAGGAGGGATACACTGTAGAAAGATATTTCCAGCAGGTGTCCATCCCATGACCAGACAAAACAGGGACAGTTAGAAGTCAAAGGTCAAAAAGACAGATATTTAGTAGGAACTTGTATGGGGAGGTCTTCCCCTTCTATAAAAATTATATTTGTGCCCTAGTCTTCAGCTGCAGCTTTAAGAATTTGACCTGGTTGTGAATACCATACCTGTTGGTCCGGGGAGGCAGCACTGTTGGGGATGAGGAGATGAACTAGGGGCAGGACATGCCTGACCAAGATCCGAACCTTCTCCTCTCTTTCAATGGTGTGTATTCCATTCCATGTATAGTGCATTTTAACAGGTTCAGCTTAGAACAGGACAACAGGATCCCAGTGGAAATTGAGTAGATTCCCATTCCCTAGGAGTGCAAAGTAACTCACCCACACCAGTGGGATGTTCCTCTGCAAATTCCAATAGACGCCACCTTTCCCAGGCACGATGTGACTTGGTGTTCTCAGCAGCCACTGCATGTTGATTCATGGTGAGAGCCCAGGTGACAGCTGTTTCCCACAATTTCCATATCTTTACAGCGTTGGATGTTTGGGCAGGCATGTCAGTAAAACCACCTTGGCCATGAGGACCAACGGACGGTCCAAGGCTTTACTACATTTGAGTCATCCACCAGTAGCGCCAGTCACAGCATATGCCTGACTGGATACCGTTGCTGAAACAAGCTGTTGAAAGCACAACGGGCACCACATACATACCCACCTGAAGCAGGTCTTGAAGACCTTGAGGCTCTTGCAGGCAAACTCCAGTGTATTTCTACATATTCTGATCCCATCAGGGCCGCCCCTGGCAGCTGCAGTTCTTGGCTGTTTCCACCCAGATGGTGTCAGTGTTGAACTGAAGAGCAGCTGCGCCCCACCCCCCACAGGGTGCCCTGATTAGATCCATCTGTGTACCAGGCATCCACAGGAGTTTCCCCACTCTCTCTAGAGGCCACTGGCGCTGCCTACAGGAATAGAGGCAGAACTTTTGGAAGATCTATGTACCCTACAGGGCCTATATTTCTAGAGGCAGAGGGCTGGCGGACAGGCTGCTCCTCTGCTGTAGAGAAGCATCCCATTTGATCAAAGTGGGAGTTGGAGCCATGGCCGAGCTAGGTCGGTGGAACATCTTCTCGATCCATCCCTTGATGGGATTTTTTTTTTCCTGTTTATTTGTTGGACCTTCACGTTTACAGCGCTCCTTTTTATTTTTAATTTTTTTATTTTTTAAATTTTATTTTATTTTTTCAGTGCAGAGGGGGAGATGAACCATGACAGTTACCACTCTTTATGTAGTAGTATGCCTACAGATTCTCCGTGAGTATCTCTCAACACTGGCTTGATTACCTTAACCCAGGGACAGAATTTACCAATAGAGGTTTGCAGAGACTGACCTTTTGTAAAATATCAGTGCTCCATCATGCCCTCCACTCTCTCTCAAACAAATAAATAAGTTTCTTTTTTTAAAAAATGGGGTGCCTGGGTAGCTCAGTTGGTTGAACGACTGACTTTTGATTTTGGTTGAGGTCATGACCTCAGAGTTGTGGGACTAAGCCCCCATCAGGCTCTGCACACAGCACACATGGAGAGTTTGCTTGAGGTTCTGTCTCCCTCTGCCCCCACCATAAATCTTTAAAAAATAAAATAAATAAAGTAAAATAAAATAAAATAAAATCAGTGCTCTTCAGAGTATCTGAGTGGCTCAGTCAATTAAACGGCCAACTCTTGATTCCAGCTCAGGTCATGGTCTTGGGGTCATGGGATCAAGGCCCAAATCAGGCTTGCCCTTAGCAGGGAGACTGTTTGAGACTGTCTCCCTCTTCTTCTCCCCCTCCCCTGCTCTTGCTCTCTCTCAGACACACAAATAAATAAATAAAAATCTCTTTTTGAAAACATGTTAAATATCAGCACCCAGGAGCCTGGGCCGTAAAGTACATTCCCTGGCTACGCTGGTGAAAGATGAAATTGATGGAGCTGAGTCTGGTCACCTCGTCATCCCAGCCGAGACCTTCCAGATCAGCCTACAGGAGCTGACCCCTGCACATATGAGAGCCACCTTACCCGGCCCCTGACCAATCCTCAGCTCAGCACAGACTTAAGAAGTTCAGCCGAGAGGCAAACACCCAAGTTGGCCTACTAACTCTCAAGTAAATGCTTCTTATTTTGAGCCACTCGATTTTGTGGTTGTTTGTTAGCCAGCATCATTGTCACAATAGGTAAATGATACACCAACTGCTATGTTTAACTCCTTTGAAAGTCTGTTCACTATAACTCCAAAAATCTCCTCAAAAGCAGCGAGGCATAAGACGAAAGTGGCATATGCCAGTCTAACATGGAGACACCTGTAGAGAAGGAGAATGTGTTCCTTATTCCCTCCTAGGTTCTCCAGCTGGTCTAACAATTAAATTGACATGAGGCAGATTAGTAAGAGAAAAGCCAATTTAATTCTGTATGTTTCAGGAGCCCATAAAAACATGAGACTCAAAAAAGTGACTGAAGTGGGCAGCTTTTATGCCTTCCAGACAAAGAAACAATACATTTGTGAAGAATTGACAAGACAAAGGGGTTTAAACTTGGGGTAGCAAATTAGCAAAGCAGTAACAAGGTTTTTGTTTTTTAAAGATTTTATTTATTTACTTGGGAGAGATGCAGCCTGAGAGGGGAGAAGATCAGAGGGAGAAGCAGACTCCCCATGAAACTGGGAGCCCAATGCTGGGCTCGATCCTAGGACTCCAGGATCACGACCTGAGCCGAAGGCAGTGTCTTAACCCACTGAGCCACCCAGGCACCCCAGTAATAAGGTTTTTTACACGGTCTTCTCAGCCTTCTTAGAGATAGATTCCCTATCTCTGGTGATTCAGATCGCTCCTCCTTTCCTGGGAGAGGGTGTGAGAAGGTACCTTCACATGAGAGACTAATTTCTTGCTTTTAGAGGGAAAAGGAGGGTCAATGTCCTTCTTGCACCAGCTGGTTTGGGGGTTTTGTTTTGTTTTTTATATTTTTTTTTCTTCATTTATTTGAGAGAGAGAGAGAGCATGAGCAAGGGGGAGGGGCAGAGGAAGAGGAAGAACCACTGAGCAGGGAGCCAGATACAGGACTGGATCCCAGAATCCTTGGGCCATGGCCTGAGCCAAAGGCAGACGATTAACTGGTTGAATCACCCAGGTGCCCCACACAGGCTGTTTTTAAGTAAATATCCAGAACACACTCACCACCAACATGTAGTAGTAGTAATAGTAGTAATGCATTAGCACTAGTAACAGCATTCATATTTGGAATTTTAATTCTATCATCTCTCTATAATTATCTGATTTTTCCAAATTTTCTATAATTAGTATGAATCACTTCTATAATCAGGGTGAATTCATAAAAATAATGATTTTCTTTAAAAGTAGATTCTTCATCAACTGCATTTTATCACTTTTTATCACAGATTTATTCTGGAATTTAATTTGATTTGCTCTTTGTGAATTATCTATAGCAGCTTTCACTATAAAGCCAGAAATGGCTTTTACCTTTGAGTATGCAAGGAAGCCACTGGGATTAAGGGAGGGGCAGGTTTTACAGATTCTCTAGTTTGAATCAGGAGAACTCCCACCATGTTGAGGAAAATCTAAAAAATCCCCCTGTATCAGTCACTGCTGATACACACAACAAATTACCTCCAGCATTTAATTTAGGGGGGTCTGGGTGGATCAGTCAGTTAAGCTTCTGACTTTTGGGTCCAGCACAGTTCATGATCTCTGGGTCTGCTGATCAAACCCAGCCTCAGGCTCCCCGCTGGTCCAGGAGGCTGAGATTCTCTCCCTCTGCCCCTCCCCAGCTTGCATATTCTCTTTCTTTTAAGTAAATTAATTAATCTTTGGGGGGAAAAAAAACACCATTTACTTGCTCACATTTTTGGGATCCAGACTTTGGACAAGTCTCACCTCCACTCCACCTGTGCTGGCTGGGCCCACTGCTGTGTTTGTGTCAGGTGGCTGGCTGGCGGGGCCTGGATCACTCTAGAAGGCCCCACTCCCACAGGTGGCAGCTGGGGGAGAGGAGAACTTCTGCCTTGGCACCTCGTTTCTTCTCCAGGGAACCAGCAGGCTAACTGGGCCTCCCCATTGGTGGGTTTGCTCCAAGATACTGACAACAGCAGCTGCAGGACCTCCTGAAGCCTAACCTCAGACATCATGCAGTATCACTTCTGCCGTTTTCTATCAGTCAAAGCCAGTGACAAGGCAAGCCCAGATTCAAGGTGTGGAGGGGACAGAGTCCACCTCTTGATGCAAAGAGCAGCCTGGTCAAGTCGCAGAATGGTGTGAGGCATTGCTGCAGTCATCTTTGCAAGCCGCTCACCACAGCTCTCCTGCTGTTCTATAATTCATACATCCTTATATTAAAAAAAAGTCTTTGAATGCCTTCAGAGTGCTACATACTCTCTAGCCACTAGGGAACAGCAGTGTACCAGACAGACATAATCCTTGCCCATTTGGGGGCGGTAAGCAGTGGCTGGGTAGAGCCTCGGGGAAGACAAGCACTGAACGGTGATGCAATGCCGTGAGTGCTACAAAGAATGACCTGTCAGAGGACAGAGTAGTGGAGGCTGACCCCATGTTGAGGGGGCAGGGCAACCCCAGAATGCAGCCTGGCTGGGTTGGAGAGGAAAGTCAGGAAGACTGTTTTTACCTGTGAGAACCTATCAGGGCTTTCTACTTCAGGGATCTATTGAGTTCCTAATGCTTCATTTTACTGTATCTGTGCTGCACGTGTGTTTCTTTCTCCCTTGCATGTTTACAGAGCAGGAAAAATAAAAAGAAAACTTGGGGGAAATATTCCTTTCAAAGAAAGTCTAGGACAGTCCTGGAAAATAAAACGAAGAAGAAGAAGAAGAAGAAGAAGAAGAAGAAGAAGAAGAAGAAGAAGAAGAAGAAGAAGAAGAAATAACTTTTATGAAAAGTGATACTTTTTTTTATCACTTTAAAATCTTCTCTTAATTTGAGGAATTTATTATTAATTAAGAAAGCTGAGTTTTTCAAGTGCCTAATTCTGCCTTTGATCTTCAGGCCTCCAGGCTATAAGTTCCCAGATGTCTGAAGTAGGTTTTATCTGAAGTGTTTTCCTAGCAAAGGCATTTTCTGTGGCACAAAAATGAAACCACAGTTGTGGCGCCTTTTGTTAGAAGATCCAAATCGATAAGCTGAGATGCCGGAGTTTGAAAACCTGGTGTGCCGGAGGTAGTCGACTTATTAATCTATATATAGCACACTGAGAAGAAGATTTAGGGGTTTTGATGGCTGTTCAAAGAGCGTTCAAGATGAAGAATCCTGTGGAAGAAAAGGAACAGAAGAGCACGTCGGAGATTTGTCATACAGCTGCAGGAAAGCTCTCCACCAAAGTGTTATTCTCTTCCCAGCAGGTTTGTGGGAAATGTGCTTCGTGTGTTAAGTTCAAAGTGTCCTATGATAGGTCTGTGAGGTAGACACTCCTGGGGGTGTGGTGGCTGCTGTCAAAGGAAAGAGCGAACAGCAGCAGGCTCTCTCAACAAGAAGCCCCGTCCGAGTTCGGAACGCCGTGAATCTTGTTAGGGATTATTTAGCCAATGAGTCAACAGATATTTCTGAATCCCTATTATGCACTGGACACCGTGTCAGTTTCCAGGGGTGTAATGTTGGCAGACAGACCTTGTGTCTGCCCTTACAGAGAGTATAGTCTGTTGAGCAGGGTGGATGGTAATTGGGCAATCCCAATGCGAGGCCAAAAGAACTGTGATTGAGAAATACAGAAAACATGGAAACGCAGCAACAGAGTACCCAGCTTAAAGACTTCCTGAGAGAAGTAGCCTGGAAGCTGAAGACAGAATGATGGACCGTGATCTATCGAGAAAAGAAGAGGACTCTGGTTAAAGATGGCAAAATTCACCAAAATGGAAGTAAAAGGGGTTTTAAAATAAAGACATACGCCCACGAGGGCAGAGAGAAATTTCAGAATTTGAAGAGCAGAATGAAAATTTGAAAAGCAGATTGACAAACGGAAAATAATTTAGCTGAATGGAGAGGATGGACTTCCAAACTACAGAGGGAAAAGTCAAAAAGCAAAGTAATGGATCCTGCTATCCCTCGAAGTCTCTTGAGTCCGTGGCCTTGGTACCTTGGAAAGCAGGAATGAAGATTGCTTTACAAGTGTATTGATTCAAACTCTGTCAAGAAGGGACTTGACCATCTCCTCCTCTCTGCCCAGTCCAGCACGTGCCTATCACCTACCCTGGCAAGTCCCTGAAGGTTTCTTTTCCCTGGAGGATGGCTAAAACACACGTCACAGACCAGGGAAAGGACACCTTACTACAATCATGGCTCACACTGAATGTGGAGAGCCCCAGCCCTCTCAAACAACCTAGCATCCTAATCACAGACTACACTCTGTATGATCCAAAGAGTCTCTTCTAAGGAATCTCAGCAACTGCAGAGGAAAGACAAAAATGGTCTATCTTTCAGGGGATCCCTAACCAAATGGCACACGACAAGGTCACCCTACAGTGAAGACTATAGTCAATAAGCACTACCCTCCTCCCCGGGCACCCAGATTCCAATGAGGCTTTTCAGGTCCTTCCTCTTAAATGTAAACAGTCAAGAATTCCTGAACACTGTAGGAAATCATCTAAAATAAAAAACCAGGGTGCCTGGGTGGTTCAGTAGGTTAAGCCTCTGCCTTTGGCTCAGGTCATGATCCCAGGGTCCTGGGATCAAGCCCCTGCATCCAGCTCTCTCTGCTCAGCAGAGAGCCTGCTTCTCCCTCTCTCTGCCTGCCTCTCTGCCTACTTGTGATCTCTGTCTGTCAAATAAAATGAGTAAAAGCTTAAAAATATATAAATAAAATGGAAAGCCAATATTTATTCTAAATAAACAATCAAGAAAGCAAACTAATAGAAAAGTTGCAAACAGAGAAGGAATCGGCTTCACCAAAAATTCCTTAATGTCCTCAGCAAAATAAGAGAAGATAAGAAATAATAGAGAGCAGCATCCTTTCATCTGCTCAAGCCATAAATTGATTCACCCTGACTCCTCTCTTTCTCACACGCTCCGATATCCAATCTGTCAGCAAATCCTATGACTCTGCCTTCAAAACGTATACAGCATTTGACCACTTGTTAAATCATTCTCTACCCCTGCCCTGGTCCAAGTGAGGCCCATTTCTCACCTGGATTACTGCAATGGGCTCATAATGGTTCTCCTTGCTTCTATCCTTGTCCTAATGCACAGCAGCCCGAGTGAGCCCTTTAAAACATAAATTAGATCATATCATTCCTTTTCCAAAACGCATATCAGCTTCTGCTTTCAGTCACAGTAAAAGCCAAAGTACCTATCAGGGCTTAAGGAGCCCCAGGTGATCTGGATCCACCCATACTCTCTTCTCCACCCCAAGAGGCCCCTCCCCCCATGCTGACTTTCTTAGTTCTCCTCCAACACACCAGGCACACATGGCTGGGGACTTGGCTTCAGCTCTTCCCCTTGCCCAGAACACTGCTCCCACAGAAAACCTTGAATAACTCCTTCATTAGCTTTAAGTCTTTGCTCAAATGTCACTTTGCCAGTGAGACCTACACAGCCCCACTCTCCCACACTGCTCAGTCCTCTATACACTCTTTTCCTTAGCACCTACTACCTTCTCATGCATGTCCATGGCGCATGGTCCATCCCTCTGCACTAGAACGTGAGTTCTTCAGGGTAGGGCATTCGTTTTGCCAAATGATGTATTCACAGCATCTAAATGATGCATGGTAAGTAGGAGGCTGTATTTGTTTCCTAGGGATGCTATAATAACGTACCACAAACTGGGTAACTTCAACTTCAGGACCACTTAGCAAGACACATCCAAGAATATGAAATGACGTCAGTCTGATCAGAGCATGGAGCACAGTGCAAGGACTATTAATAGTGAGAGATGAACGGATCAGAGTTAGACATAGACCTTTGTGAGCCATGAGAAAAGAGTTCTTTATCTCATCAGCAATGACAAAGCTTGAAGGGAGTTGGAAATGTGGTCAGATTTGCCCCTTAAACAATCACTAAAACTGTGCACATGAGAGAATGTTCTGGGCATAAGTAGGCTGCAGTAAACCCAAGGACAGTTCTCCATAAACTTACATGACTCTGTAAGCCCATCTTCACTCAGTGAACTGCTGTATCTGAGGTCCCATTGGGACCAAGCAGGGTCCCTGCACACCTCGCCCAGTGAGGCTCCTGGCTACCATGAACACAGCAACTTCCAGGCTGAACTATATGAGGCCACTGGGCATCCAAAGACTTGGCATCCCAACATGAAGCTGGAGTCATTAGTCAAGAAAGACACTCCAAACCTAGCCAACAGTCTATACCCTTCTTAAGATGATTATATGATCCAAGTAAAGGAAATAAGAGGAATTTTTGCATTGAACTAAGGAAAGGAGGGGCAGTTGGGTGTCCCAGTTAGTTAAGCATATGACTCTTGATTTTAGCTCAGCTCATGATTTCAGGGTTTTGAGATTAAGTCCTGCATTGCCCAGCATGGAGCCTGCTTGGGGTTATCTCTCTCCCTCTCTGTCTGTCCCTCTCCACCTCTAATAGAAACTAAGGAAAAGAAAGCAAGTTGACATATCTTTATCTTCTAGGGTAGAAATGTTATGAGAACAAGATAAATCCAATACACATAAATTTTTTAAATGGCAAAGAAAAAGTGTACCCAGGTGGAAAATAATGAAGACTTCAAGAAACATTATTTTTTTTTAAAAGCCCTTGTAAAGTTTAAGCTAAAATAAAGAAGGTCTGAGTTAAATATGTTGTAGAGTATCCAAATTGCTTCTGCCTTCAGTAAACCACTTACAATAGTCTGAAAATACTAGGAAGTAGAAAGAGACCACCAAGTCTATGAAAAAATGCCAAGACATTTTTACAAGCCACAAAACTTTCTAATGTACCCAGCTTTGCTTTCTCACTAAAAAGTGCTAGGCAGAGGATGAGAGGAATCATAGAAAGCTTTTTAAAGCACCTAGAATATAATGGCATCGTGACTAATATGCTTCAGGCTTTTATGAAGGGAAAAAAAATCACATTGGACAAACCTGGAAGATGTTTTTGATAGAACGCCAGAATTAATGAATGGAACACAGTAGGTGTTGATTTTATGTCATTATAAGTTAAGCCTTTTATTTTGCCGTCAAGGAATGAAAAATAAATATCAAACCAGTCTGACCCGCTCTCCTGATTTAATAGCTTAATTTCCAGAAATGCCAGTGAAAAATAGCACAAATGTTTGCCTAGGCCAATTCTTCTTTATTATAGTTCATCCATTTTCCCTTTTTCACAGGGAATGCAGCCCCTAACAGAGCTTAATTAAGTTTATATTTTACAGCACGAACCACATTGCCTTACGAGAGGATGCTTGTTAGAGGCCTGTGAGGAGGAGGTAGGCTGGAACCCAGTCCATAAAAAACATGCCAGGTCTACTACAGGGTTCCATGGCGTTCTTACACCCGGTGGCTGGTGCTACATGAATGACTCTCCTTTTCACACTCTAAGGTAGGTGCCATTGTACACAAGTCAGGACAGTGATGGGAACACACAACATCAATGTCACGAGAAGGGAATAGTGTTTCAAGATTTATCTTTAGCCCTAATGACACTTGATCCCCCCCACATAGGATTGTAGTTTCTACATTCTTTCTTTTTCTACATTGAGAAAGGAAGTCAGAAGGACTCTCCTTAGCCCCCCTTAAAAGTATTGAAGGCAACATGTATCATGAAATTCCCTTAAGGTAAAAAGGTACTTAATGTATAACAGTTTATTCTGTCGGAGGATTTGATGTGTCAGAGCCTCAGGAATCAAGTTGTTGTAACAACTTGCTTGCTAATGTTTTTCAAGGAAATTGGCTTGACCCCAGCCAAGTGACCGATTCCCTGTCAAAGTTAAATGAAACATAAATGTTTAAAAGGGGATTTATATCAGGTATATAATTCAAATGGAAAAAAAGCAGGTGGCATGGTTATGACTTCTCTGAGAAAGCAAAAATAGAAATGTGAATGCTTTTGTGAGGATAGGGTCAATTGTATAGATAAATGAAAGCAAAATAAGATTTGCTTAAGAAAATTAGAAGCTTATGACCCTTTCATGTAAAATCCAGATATGGACAGTGCAGGTTTGGAATAAAAGCATCATAGTGACATCAGAAATGCATGTTCACCTCTCTGCTCCACCAAATTAGTAAAGGGCTTCAACTGTCAAGGTCCCACCTCATAGTCCAAGATGGCTGGTGGAGCTCCAGTCATTACCTATGCATTCCACACAGCAGGAAGGGCAGTGACAGAAAGGTGAAAAGATGATTTCCCAGCCAAGCTCATTCCCTTTAATCAATCTTCCCAGAAGTTTCATAGAACACTTTTGTTTCCATCTCATTGGGAAGATCTTAGTTACATAGCAATACCTAGCAGTGAGGAAGGCTATATATATATATATGATATAATCAGAATCACTTAAAAGGAAAAGGTGGCAAGGGATGTTTGGATAAGCAACTAGCTTTTCCTGACTCACAGAACTATTTTTTTCCATGTTTATGAAATTTAACATGTGACTATGTAATAATGACAGAGAGCAGATTGCTGGTTGCCTGGAGATAGATAATAGGTGTAGGATGAGAAAATACAAAGAGACATAAGGCATCTTACAAGAATGATGAATAGTTTTACTACCTTGATTGCAACGAGGTTCTCATAATGCCATGCACATATCAAGTTACATGCATAAATGTGTGCAATGTACCGTGATGCAGTCCGAATATTTGTCTCCCTAAAAATTCATACATTGAATCCCAATCCTCAATGGTATTGGAAGCGGGGCATTTGGCAGATGACTAGGTCACGAGGGTGGAGCCCTCATGAATGAAATCAGCACTTTCATAAAAGAGATGCCAGAGGGATGCCTGATGTTAAGCATCTGCCTTCAGCTCATGTTATGATCCCAGGGTCCTGGGATCAAGCCCCACATTGGGCTCCCTGCTCAGTGGGAAGCCTGCTTCTCCCTCTCCCATTCCCTCCCTGCTTGTGTTCCTTCTCTCACTGTGTTTCTCTCTGTCATATAAATAAATAAAATCTTAAAAAAAAAAAAAAAAGAGAGAGAGAGAGAGATGCCAGAGGCCTTTCTGGCCCCTTCTTCCAGATGACAGAGCAAGTAGATGACCATCTCACCGCACAGTGAACCTACTGGGGCCTTGATCTTGGACTTCCAACTTTTAGAACTGTGAGAAATAAATTTTTGTTGTTTAGAAGCCACCTATGGGCACCTGGGTGGCTCAGTTGGCGAAGCATCCGCCTTCAGCTCAGATCATGATCCTGGAGTCCTGGGATCAAGCCCCGTATTGGGCCCCCTGTTCAGTGAGGAGTCGCTTCTCCCTCTCCCTCTGATTCTCCACCCCTTCATCCCCCTGCTCATGCGTGCTCTCTCTCTTTCAAATAAGTAAATAAAATCCTTGGAAAAAAAAAAAAAAGCTACCCAGTTCATGGTATTTTTCTTATAGCAGCCCAGACTAAGACATACTGTATATTAACTACATCTATTAATTAAAACTGCTAAAACCATAAAGTGAGAAATGTAAAAAAAAAAAAAAAAAAAAAAAAAAAAAAAAAAAAAAAAAAAAAAGTGAGTATAACGAAGCAGAATATACATATACTTTTCAGAAAACCATGTCCTGATGCTATTAAAGGAATAATTATTCCTTCTTAATTTTGGAGTTGCTTTTTTAAATACCATTCTTGAGAGATTTAGGTTCTTCTTGTAAAACCATTGCACAGAAAGACAACAACGTTGGTATTAGATAATCCATGATAGTGATAATGTTGGTATTAGATAATCCATCGTACTGAGTCATAAGCAAAGGCTGACAAATATAACATCAGCGGTGAGCAACAGAAAATGTCTTTCATTCACTAATTTTTAAAAGTTTAACTTCTCAGTTGGAATAGAAACTCATTAATTTTAGTATCTTTGATTCTCCTTTTTGATTGCCAAGAAGGTACAACTATATGTAGGAACAATTATTTCTTTTATAGAGTGGGTAGCAGTGAAGAGACCAAAATTCCAAGGTTCTTAGACCTCCTGGGGAGGAGAGAAAATAACTCTGTCACTTCCAGCATGACCTCCATCGCTTCAACAACAGCAGGCAGGTGCTGTCCCTGCTGCTGGTGTCTGTCAGTACCCTCCGCACAAACCACACTCCCATCCCTTGCCCACCAGGCCACACCCCTTCTCGGCAGTCCAGACACCTTCCAGGCCACACTCCTTGGTTCAACATCCGCAAATCAGTCAATGTGATACAACACATCAATAAAAGAAAGAACAAGAACCATATGATACTCTCAATAGATGCTGAAAAAGCATTTGACAAAGTACAACATCCCTTCCTGATCAAAACTCTTCAAAGTGTAGGGATAGAGGGCACATACCTCAATATCATCAAAGCCATCTATGAAAAACCCACCGCAAATATCATTCTCAATGGAGAAAAACTGAAAGCTTTTCCGCTAAGGTCAGGAACACGGCAGGGATGTCCATTATCACCACTGCTATTCAACATCGTACTAGAGGTCCTAGCCTCAGCAATCAGACAACAAAAGGAAATTAAAGGCATCCAAATCAGCAAAGAAGAAGTCAAATTATCACTCTTCACAGATGATATGATACTATATGTGGAAAACCCAAAAGACTCCACTCCAAAACTGCTAGAACTTATACAGGAATTCAGTAAAGTGTCAGGATATAAAATCAATGCACAGAAATCAGTTGCATTTCTCTACACCAACAGCAAGACAGAAGAAAGAGATATTAAGGAGTCAATCCCATTTACAATTGCATCCAAAACCATAAGATACCTAGGAATAAACCTAACCAAAGAGACACAGAATCTATACTCAGAAAACTATAAAGTACTCATGAAAGAAATTGAGGAAGACACAAAGAAATGGAAAAATGTTCCATGCTCCTGGATTGGAAGAATAAATATTGTGAAAATGTCTATGCTACCTAAAGCAATCTACACATTTAATGCAATTCCTATCAAAGTACCATCCATCTTTTTCAAAGAAATGGAACAAATAATGCTAAAATTTATATGGAACCAGAAAAGACCTCGAATAGCCAAAGGGATATTGAAAAAGAAAGCCAACGTTGGTGGCATCACAATTCCGGACTTCAAGCTCTATTACAAAGCTGTCATCATCAAGACAGCATGGTACTGGCACAAAAACAGACACATAGATCAATGGAACAGAATAGAGAGCCCAGAAATAGACCCTCAAATCTATGGTCAACTAATCTTCGACAAAGCAGGAAAGAATGTCCAATGGAAAAAAGACAGCCTTTTCAATAAATGGTGCTGGGAAAATTGGACAGCCACATGCAGAAAAATGAAATTGGACCATTTCCTTACACCACACACAAAAATAGACTCAAAATGGATGAAGGACCTCAATGTACGAAAGGAATCCATCAAAATCCTTGAGGAGAACACGGGCAGCAACCTCTTCGACCTCTGCCGCAGCAACATCTTCCTAGGAACAACGCAAAAGGCAAGGGAAGCAAGGGAAAAAATGAACTACTGGGATTTCATCAAGATCAAAAGCTTTTGCACAGCAAAGGAAACAGTTAACAAAATCAAAAGACAACTGACAGAATGGGAGAAGATATTTGCAAACGACATATCAGATAAAGGACTAGTGTCCAGAATCTATAAAGAACTTAGCAAACTCAACACCCAAAGAACTAATAATCCAATCAAGAAATGGGCAGAGGACATGAACAGACATTTCTGCAAAGAAGACATCCAGATGGCCAACAGACACATGAAAAAGTGCTCCATATCACTCAGCATCAGGGAAATACAAATCAAAACCACAATGAGATATCACCTCACACCAGTCAGAATGGCTAAAATCAACAAGTCAGGAAATGACAGATGCTGGCGAGGATGCAGAGAAAGGGGAACCCTCCTACACTGTTGGTGGGAATGCAAGCTGGTGCAGCCACTCTGGAAAACAGCATGGAGGTTCCTCAAAATGTTGAAAATAGAACTGCCCTATGACCCAGCAATTGCACTATTGGGTATTTACCCTAAAGATACAAATGTAGTGATCCAAAGGGGCACGTGCACCCGAATGTTTATAGCAGCAATGTCCACAATAGCCAAACTATGGAAAGAACCTAGATGTCCATCAACAGATGAATGGATCAAGAAGATGTGGTATATATACACAATGGAATACTATGCAGCCATCAAAAGAAATGAAATCTTGCCATTTGCAACAACATGGATGGAACTAGAGCGTATCATGCTTAGCGAAATAAGTCAAGCAGAGAAAGACAACTATCATATGATCTCCCTGATATGAGGAAGTGGTGATACAACATGGAGGCTTAAGTGGGTAGAAGAAGAATAAATGAAACAAGATGGGATTGAGAGGGAGACAAACCATAAGTGACTCTTAATCTCACAAAACAAACTGAGGGTTGCCGGGGGGAGGGGGTTTGAGAGAAGGGGTTGGGATTATGGACATTGGGGAGGGCATGTGATTTGGTGAGTGCTGTGAAGTGTGTAAACCTGGTGATTCACAGACCTGTACCCCTGGGGATAAAAATATATGTTTATAAAAAATTAAAAAAAAAATAAAAAAATTAAAAAAAAAAATCCAAACACTAGGTGGCGATACCTCAAGATCTGAGCACCGGTTACATGGCAAACCCTCCTTGAAGACTCACTCACCAAACCCCTGAGGGTTCAGAGACCAGTCCGCGGGCCCCTTTTCTAACCCCAGGCTGTGGCAATACCACCAGTTGTCTTTTGTTCCCCTGTTCTCGAGGATAGTAGCTTCTTCCTAGAGTCCCTACTCTTCAAGTTACTCTATCATCCTCGTTTGCTCCTCCAAACTTCCAGTATCTCTAGAACCAATTCCCTATAGTTAACCCCTCCCCGTTTGAAGTACCTAGCACCGCTTTCTTCTCTAGCTAGACGCAGACAGGTACACTTCCCCACAAACAGTAGATCTTCCATAGCTCTTTAAAATGCACATAAAGCACCCATTTTCCATCACTAGAGAGTCAACTAATAAATTTATCAACTTGGCCGTCCTGGCATTCCAGAAGAAAAGGGATATACACGATAGCCCTGCCACCAGACCAGCTCCACATTAAAGTAAGGCAAGTGGTTGACGGAAAAGCCCTCAAGTGAGAACCAGAGGCCTGGATTCCCATCTGTAGCCCGGTCTCTGGCTCCCTGGCCCACCAGGGAAAAGTTCTCAAGCCTCTCTGAACTTGCCATTACTCATTTGCAAAATAAGGGCTCAACTAGATGATCTTTCACTTTCCCTCTAGTTTTTATTTTTGTCAGAGTTAAAAATCCCTTTCTGTCTCAATTTCCTCACTGGAAAAATCTGAAAATCTGAAAAATGACTGGTAATTCTACTCTAGGACGCTTATTTTAAAGATACAACTTAAAGCGGAACCTGAGTGGCTCAGTCGGTTAAGCGTCTGACTCTTGATTTCAGCACAGGTCATGGTCTCAGCCCCATGTTGGGCTTGGTGCTCAGTGGAGCGTCTGTTTGTCTCCCTCTCTCTCACTCCCTGTATCTCTTCCCACACCTGTGCTTGCATGATTTCTCTCTCAAATAAATCAATCAATCTTAAAAAAAAGAAAATGCCACTTAATAGCTTTGATAATATTTGGAAGACAATCAACCAATCTCAATACAATGCTTGAGCGTCTCACTATATCACAAGTACTATACCAAGTCTAACGTCACAGAAATGAATAAGACACATGCCTTGCCTTCAAGGATTTTGCAATTTACTAAGGAAGACAGAAATATATTTAAAAAAAAAAAAAACATAATGCTGTGTGACACAAAAAGAATAAACTGGAAGGGAAAGGGGACTGGGAGACAGCCTCCCCGAGAAGGGGAGTTGGGCTTTGAAAGAGGAATAGGCAGGCGTTTGGTAGAGATAAAGGAGGAAGGTTTTCCTGGCAGGTATCACACTGCAAAGACAGGGGAGTGAAAGCTTATGATGTCTTCAGAGAAGTAGAAACCATTCAGTACTGTGGAAGCTTAAAGTGCATGGAAGCAGTGGAGAGGGTGGGCGTTGAGGATGGCCATGCCATTCTAAGAAGCTGGACCTCATCTTGTAACCCCTAGGGACTGGGGACTTTTTACAAGAGGACTGACATGGCTTCACTTCAGAAGAAACGAGGCTGGCAGCGACATGGAGAATCAGTGTGGGGCCAGCAGCCCAGCTTCCAGGTGATGGCAGTCAGTCACCTGGGTCACGGATGATGAAGGCTGGAGCTAGGCAGTCGCAACAGGAGAGAGCAGATTTGAGAAATGCTTTGTTGTGAGATCCAATGAACACTCTCTAATCCTTAACTGACTTGACCCTTCCGCAGTATTTAACATTTATGACATGCCCTCCCTTCCTTTAAAAATTATTTTTTTTCGGACATGAATAGTATCACATTTTCCGATCTCTTCCGACTCTCTAGTCTCTCTCTCTTCCAGGGGTCCTGTCTTTCCTTGCCCAGCCCTTGCATGTAATATCTCACAGGACTCTCTGACCCTCTTCCCTTCTCCCAATATGAACTCCCTGCTTATCCATTTGCTCTCTATACTTCAAATACCTACAACACTCAAATAGCAGCCTGATCCTCAGGCTCATAGGGCTGGGAGCCTACTGGACATCTGTGAGGTCCACGAGGACAGGATCAATGTCTGACTCACACAAAGAGTGGGGCATACACGCGTGTGTGTAGGGATGAGTGCACGTATGCACAAAGGACAACCATACTGTCTGCAAAAGATTCATACCTCTTAGTTGGGGTTATTCTCATGGGAGGAATGGACTTCTGCTTTTTACTTTATATGCATGGCTTTGTTTGAACTTTCTAGAGTGAGCATGAATTGCTTTTATAATTTTTTAAAATATGAAGGAATTCTCTACCTTTCTCTCATTTCCAACTGCTAGTCCTCACCCTATCTCCACAGCCACTGTAACACCCTTGCCTCTAATCTCTTCCTTGCTCAGCGCTGTCGTCCGAATCACCACTGAATCACACAGCTCCTATCCTATTGCTCCTTCTTTACGACCTGACAGGATCAAGCTCACGCCTCAGAAGGACTCCTGAGGCCTTCACAGCCTGGCCCCCACCTTGGTCCCCAACTTCATTTCCTCCTGCGCCTCCTCCCCTGCTTTCAGGCACACAGACCCCAACATTCTCCAGACAGCAAATCCCCTGGGAATCCTTGAAGCACCACCTCAGTGGATTCCCCTGCCTCTTTCAAGCAACAGTGATCACCTCAATACATCGCGTGCACCTCCACTGGAGCGTTTCTGTAATAACTGGCGAGGCGTCTGTGTTCACCATTTCACAGGAACATGAGCTTCCCAGGAGCCACGGTCCTGCCTCAGCATGTCCTTGTCATCCCCGTGCCTGTCTCACCGCCTGCCTCACAGGAGATGATCCCTCAGTGTTTATCAAATGAATACGAAAGAAACTGGTACGTGTGCTTGGGGAAAGGGTACAAGTCCTCTTGGCTTCCTCTACCTCTCCCTGGTGTCCCATATCCAGGCACCCGCTGTGCAGAGCAGGACACCAGCACTGCCATCAGACGCATCCCCAAAGCCCGGGCACCTGACCACACCACACCAGCGAGGTCTTGCCTCCCTGCCAGGGCCTTGCTCTGACCCTGGAAAGCCCTAGGAAACCTGCCACAGCGGGACCTTTGCCAACTGCTCACCAAGCACTCATTCCTCACCCAAAACTGACAGTGGTTACTGAGACGAGCCGCGCGGGGCTGGCCAAGAACCAGATGGGATAATCCATGTGAAGCGACTAGAACAAAGTCTGGGGCCCCGCAGGAAACCCCTCTATTCATTTCTCCCAGTATTATTCTCCTTTTAAGAGAATTTTGAAAACAAGAGTTTGCCATTTTTTCAAATGACGATTTAATGAAAGATAACAGCAAGATAGAGGTGTTGAGGGAAAAAGGTTCGAGAGACAGAATCCTGCCTGGTACTCGTAGGTCATTTTGCAAACAGCCCTACTTTGTCTCCTGAAATACCCCTACTGCCTGTTGGACTTCCTCAAATACACCCTGTCCTCCCTACAATGCTCTTTCTGCTCATCTTGTCGGCCTCGCTTAATCTTACCCATCCTTCAAGGCCCCCAGGCACAGGTCACCTCCTCCTAGAGCCTGGCTCTGATCTCTGATCACCTGAGAAGGAATTGGGTCTCTGTGTGTCTCTGTGTTTCCACAGACCCCCCATGCCCACCTCTCCACTCCCTACATCACATTATTTTCCAGGCTCCATTTCTGGGTCAGCTTTCCCACCCTGGAAAGAAGGCTGGGACACTTTTTCTCCAAAGTGTCAATATCTTCCTCCTCTGTGATGCTTAAGAGATCTGCTCCAGAAGATGAGCCAGCATTTATTTCCAAAGCCACGGAGTAAGTAAAGAAGAAATTAATTATAACTGACAAAGAGAATTTTAAATCTGGAAGTTGTTATTTGAGTTTGGAACAAGAAAGGGACCCTTATTAAATCATTTCAGGGCACAGAGTGGCAAGAGATACTGTTATCACTGGATGATGGGGCGGGAATTCCTGGCTCTTCTCTCTGTGTTGGAATTTAATTTCTGCCTTAAATAAAACTCACTCTCAATGGGGGTTTTGACAGTACCAGGGCCATTAATGAGAAAGAAAAACCCTGGAAACCTAATTATCGGCTCGAAAGACATCCAGGGACAGCTATGTGAGGAAAAGGTGTGAAATCTGAGTACTGGATCATTTGGGGCTCATGCTGCATGCAGGCGTTTGTAACGAATGCCATTATTTTCCTCTAGGGCTGTCTCTAAGGGACATTTGAAAGCATGGCATTTAAACTGACCACAAAGTATACTGGAGAAAAAGAAGCAACAAATTTTATACAGACATCATCGAGAAGAGAGCCAGGTGTGCTGACAAAGAAGATTACTCCTTCAAGCAAGGTTGTGCCTATTCTCTGATGGGCAGCCCTTAAATTGAAAGATGCAGGTAGCCAATAAGTACTTTCAAAGAAGAGCGTGGGAGGACCACTATCACAGGAATGGTTCAGATTCTATTACATTTTACTTGTCACTCAAAATAAAGGCTTTAACTGACAAAAGCAAGCTCTTCACCAGACGACAGTGACTTTGCTGGGTATGTCCTGGGTGCTGTGCTCTGTTTTATTGTTTTATGTTTCATTGCTAGGTTTGGTTCATTCTGTCCTTGGAGGAGCCTGAATTCGGGCACCCTCTATGTGCACATAACCTGTAACAGCAGAATCTACGGTCTGATTATCAAACTGCCTCGGAAATACTCAGGGGATCTCAGAAATATTTCACTCCCAAAAGACGTTACTGAAGGATGATCACATACATCAAAGTTCTTAAAACTGTGCCATGCTTTAAGCCAGAAATTCACCTCCTGGGAATGTATTCTAAGAAAATTATAAAATACGAATGCAAATATGTGTGTATAAGGTCAATCGTTATAGTAATAAGTTCAAATCCCTTAAATATTTGACTGTTATAAATAGCTTTAAAAAACCATGATCCAGGGGTGCTTGGGTGGCTCAGTCAGTTAAGCGTCTGCTTTCAGCTCAGGTCATGAGCCCAGGGTCCTGGGATCGAGTCCTACACTGGGCTCTGCAGGGAGCCTGCTTCTCCCTCTGCCTATTGCTCCCCCTGCTTGTGTATGCTCGCTCGCTCTCTCTCTCTTTCTGACAAATAAATAAATAAAATATTTTTTAAAAAATTATGATCCATTCACCTAATGATATACTATAGCACCTAAAATTTTATATTGTTAATGATATATCAAATAGAAAAAAGGATACAGAACAATATGACTAGCATGATCTCATTCTTCTTGAGAAAAATAATACTGTGCTTTTTTTATCTCACCTAATCAGGTCACTGGGTCCATCAGTGAAAAGAAAAAATAAGTTAAAGTGGTAAAACACAAGTAATAAACATCTTCTTTTAATCTAAAACATAAATGTACGCTCCTCAACCAGTCATTTGATAAAGAGCCAAGATTAACTTGTTTTGGTTGTGGGTCCACTTTTTATAGCTCTGCATCATCTGTCTTTATGTACCACACTGTCAAGTATTTTCAGTTTCAATTTCTTTAATTGGTGAGAAAACATGAAAACTCTTGTGAAGCAATCTAAGTCCAAAATACTTCCATATTTTTATAATTTTTCTCCAACTTTGATGGTTGTCTTGCCTCCACCTAACTTGATAGCAAAAATTTAGCAAGTTGCCTTTTGAAAAATTTTCCCACACCAGAGAAGTTAATTTCCATAAAAGTGACTCTTTTCAAAATCACATTTCATCAGTTTGCATAATTGAGATAACACAAGCAGTATAAACAAATTTGGAGAAAAAATACAACTGGCTCTTGATCAGTAGACAAGACTGGTGAGAACGTAAATGCATTCTTGAAAGTAGCCTACTTGCCACATCAGGCAAAAAAAAATTGTATTGAGGCGCCTGGGTGGCTCAGGTCATGATCCTGGAGTCAGGGTCCTGAGATCAAGCCCGCCAGTGGACTCCCTGTCCAGTGGAAGCCTGCATCTCTCTCTTCCTCTCCCCTACAACGCCCCATCAGCTAATGGGCACACACTCTCTCTGTCTTAATAAAGCAAATCTTTTAAAAAAAAAATTTACTGAGCAAACGAAAAGTATTGTTTAGCCCAACAGGTGTGCGTGGTAGAGATTAGAGAAAGGTGGAAATGCTCTTCTCCCCGCGGTCTGCACAGCTGGCTCAACGATAATCTTCCAGTCTCAACCCATGCCACCTCCCCAGGAAGCCTTGAACATTCCTCCCAGTCTTCACCACATTACTCTGTGTTTTCTTCACAAAAATCATCATCATCTGTAACTTTCATTTATTTTCTGATCACTGGTCTCTTGTCTCTCTTCACCAATAAATTGTTCACTTGTCCATCCAATTGCTCATTAGTGCCTAGCACATTGCTTGTAATGTAGTCATCTGATGTTTACTGAGAGTTTGTATGTACATATGAATGCTTGTAGTTTAAGTGATCCCATGGTGCCAGAAGGAAGAAATATTCTGTCTCCGTTATCACCCACAGTGTAAGTTGCAACCAAGTCGACATTAAAAAACAATTTAAATTATAATTGACAGTGCTATGCTGTTGTTGTCTATTACTGAGCAAAGCATCCCAGGACTCAGACAAACAGAAACATCACAGACAGCGAAGGCATTGAGAATTCTCTGAGAACTGCTCCAACACCACACAACTTCTGAAGTATTTGTATTACTAACATTTCACCCAGACGAATGTAACCTAGAGAAAGCTAAGTATCTCATCTGATTTGATCTCTCTTTCCATGCAAATTCATCAATAGTAATAAATCAAATAAACTTAATTATTTCTACCACCTCTCTTTTTACAACGTGAAAGAACAAATTCAGGGCACTTTGAAAATTTCAAAGACAAATTTACATGCAAAGGATATAATTTAGGATTCAGTTTTGCAAAGGCAAGAATCAAATTCCCTTTACCAATCAGAAACTGAGCACAAAGGGCTCCAAGAGGCCTGGTTACCTGGGTGGAGTAGATGGGTTTCCAAAGACAAGGGTTCCACTCCTACCCAAGACACAGCACCAAAACTGTGAAAGACACTCTGCAACAGCTGACTAAGGAGATGATTTTACTCAGGCTTTTGCCAGGAGGAGATGGATTAATGAGGAAGGTCTCAAAAGAAAAAGAAAGGAGTCTGGGGTTGCACAGAGGGGGATAAACAAGACAGTCGTCCACCAGTCTTCAAGGAGTCATGATGTAGGACGGGGTGAGTGTGTCTCAGAACAGACAAGGGCAAGATGTTCCTTTGTGGCAACAAGGACTCCCTCCTTAACTGATCTGGGACGCCTCAGAGCACTCTTCTTAACCAGGTCTCCTACTCCAAACGAGGGTTTGGGCAGCTGACCCAGTTTCATAAGAATCCTGCCAAGCCAGTCTAGCAAGAATCTCCCCACTCCTGATAGCTAACCAAATTCCTCTCAGTAGTTTTCTACCCACTGACCTCACCCTGCCCATGGGCTATAAATCCCAGCTGTCCCTAGATTATACAGCCAATTGAGTTCAATATCTCTCTCCCAGATTGCAATAGTGGTGACCCCTGTTGCAATAGTCTTGAACAAAGTCTTCCTTGGCTGTTTAACTCCATTTGGTCCAATTTTAATTTGACAACAGTTAGCTGTTTCCAAAACACAAATGTGTGGTGGGATTTCTTAACTGTCACTGCTTTCCCTGGAAGCACGGGGCTCCTATAAAGTTTAACCTTGTCAGAAGATATAACAAAACTGATCTTCCCTAGTGGTTTGCATCAAATAATTAAGTGCTTTCAAAATCCAAAATTAAAAGTTAAGTCTAACTTCTTTCTGACCATAATTTATCAAAATGTGTTCTTTGAGAATCCTACTCTGGGTCAGACTATATGGAAGGAATAATAGGATGATCAAGATAGGATATTAGAGAAAATTAGCCCCTCCCCAATCTAGAAATTTCTTGTCCCATTAAAAAGTCAACTAACTAAAACTGGCCTTGAGATTTTACTCCCTTGTGCAATCATGACCCCTACATAGAATTTTAAAGTCGAGCCTTTTTGTTCTCTAGGACAAATAATGTGCCTCACTTTATTTTCACACATGTATTTGACCTCTTTCCAAATATATATTTGACATCCTTTCAAACATATATTACCAGTACCCCCTTTCAAATATAGCCTTTTTTGAAAAGATTTTTGGAATTCAACTTATAAGCTGACTTAAAAGTTCATCTTCCCTTCCTGTTAACTGTCCCTTTGTCTTCTTTTTCCTGCCCGAGTATTCTGAAGCCCCATCTCCCCAACTGACCACAAAGCAAAGCTCGAAGAGTAGATTGACTAGAAGAGAAAGTCTTTCACTGACACAGGGAAACCGAAGGGACCTCATAAGAGAAAGAAGTTTCTTTTTTTCCCCCTTTGCTTCTAGCTTCTGCTCTTCCCAGAATGTGCACCCCTGCCCTACACCTCCTTAATGTACATCCTCCTTGTAAGGGACAAATTGTTGATGCTGTGTTTGGAGCCTTCCAGCACAACAGATGATATCTAAGGAAAGCTAGGACAGAGCCACCATGGGCCTACTCCAGAGCACTGGTGCTAGACACATCAACATCAAGATCCCTGGCTTCAGGGAGTAAGTGACTTTCCATGGACACCTAGGCCCTGTCCTTGTTACGACCAGTTCCTGGATGCATAAGAGGACACATGTACCAGGCTACAATCATCAATAAAAACCCCAAATCCCAAGCAAAGGCAAGACTCCCTCTTTTCCTTTCTGAGTCTCCAGGACTCTCCATCTGTATTTTTCTATGTAGACACCTTCAATACCTCTGGTCTCACCTCCTGCAGGCTTACGTCTGATTTCCTGTGTGAAGCCAAGGACCGTCTTGGCGGGTCCTGCAGGACCCCCCTCTGGGACCTGGAACCCGGCCGGCCTGCCTGCATCCTCATGTCAGATCCTATAAGCAGCAACACCACGTTCTGAAATTCTGAGACTGCGGGGTGCCCCTCCCCACCACCACCTGATCCGAGCTGAGGTGACGTTCTCTAGAATCTGGTAACCTCTAAATCAAAGGTGACAGCAAATCCATGTCCAAAAAGCAGTTCAGGAATCCTGAATGTTAAGTTTCTTCTGAGCATCTCCGAGTATGGTCTGTCAACAAGGTTTGAACAGTCACTGTGCTTTGAGATGACAGCCTTTGCCCAAGAACCAGCTGGAAACGGGGCCCCAAGTGATGTCCTGCCCGGCTCCCTGTCCCACTTCCCCACCCCTCCTTGTCTTTTCCTTTCCCTTTCCCTCTCCTGCCTCTCTCCCTACCTCCTTCACACACACACACACACACACACACACACACACACACACATGTTTCTTTATCACCCTAAATCTGCGAGTCCATGACACATCAAACTGGCCCATCCCAACCGCTGCGCACAGCTTTCCGTGGCTCCCGCAGGACGGCGGGGACGGCCTGTCTGCAGGCCAGACCCGAGAGAACGGTAAGAACTGTGGCTCGTTCGCTGCAGACGAGAGCTTCCGTTCTCCTGCCTCTTCTTTCGGACGTGTCCTTCTTGAACGCTTCCCTGTTCAGAAGGCACAGAAAACTGCAGGGCAGAATTCTCCGTCGCCGTGCTACGCACGCGGAGCCGTGTGGGTGGGAAAGAACATCTCCTACTGAGAAAACGTTCCCTTGTCAGTAAATGCTTGATAATAGCACCTGCCTGTTAGACAACCCTCCCTTTCTGAAACTTTTATTCTGCCGATAGATCATATTTTTGGATGAAAGTTTTGCTGTTGAAGGAGCTGCCAGGATGTTATGGGCCAGTGTGATTGCAATTTACGGTATTTCATAAATCACTGCAAGATTGAAAATGCTTGTGACAAAGGCAGCTTTAAGCTGACATCCTGTCTTTTTAAGGGCATTAAAAAAGTTGAACTCATGACCTACTCCACAGTCACATCCCCCTTCCTCAGCCAAAACGTCACCACCTGGCACAGCCCTGGAGGTGGGACAGGGGAAGGAGCGAGATAGGGATGTGCAGAAGCAAACCACAGCTCTCCGGAGTGCGCTCTGTAAGGTGGGGGGTGGGGGTGCAAACAGTACGAATAGATCTTCAGCATTTACAACTGCTTGAAAGACAAGATCCTTGATCTATCCCCTGCCACAGCACCAACCTGGGAATTTCATCAGCCCCAATGAATCCCTATGACCCCACCAAATTTAAAGGAAGAGTAAATTAGATCAATTCTCCTTAAAAGAATCAAGAAACTTGCAATTTCCTTAATGGAGCTGGCAAGGTCAAGCAAGGAGTGAATTGGGCACCTCGTGAGAAAGCCATCAGTGCCCGCTTTCTAGTCTCCCTGAGCCATAGTTTCTCACTTTTGGACACACATTAGAATCATCTGAGGTGATATTAAATTATCCCACTTTGGGCCAATACAGTCAAACTTCTAGGGGTGCAGCCCAGGTCTCAAAGTTCCCTGGGTGACTCTGGGGAATATGCAGCCAGTTTCGAAAATCGCTGGCCCCAACCCAAAAAAGCAAGTGACACAAAGGAGTGACAGGCGAGGTGTCACAAATCAGAGAGACCGGAAAGCACACATGCGGGTATAGACTTTTAATGAGTGCCGTCAATACTTAGCTCCAGCCAGCTGTCACCATGAAGGAATTAGACTCCACTGTCAGCTTTTCTGATTTGTATCAGAAATCTGGATATTTTTATCATGAAATCTGACTTTTCAAGGTTGAAAAATGACTCAAAAGATAATACTATGCTACCTAAACAAAACAGATCTTGGAACTACAAGTTTGCAACCTCTGCTCTAGATATGCTGATTTACACATCAAAATTTTCCGTAAGTAAAAACACTTCACCACGGCCAAGGCAAATTGGCCAGGACAATTGCCACAGCCAAGCTTAGTGGAGAATGCAGTTCTCCAATGGAATGCAGTTACACTGACCCGAGATATATAAAAGTCAACAACAAACACAGGAGCTGTTTGTTTGGAGTTAGGTCTCCTCAAGCGAAAGGAAGGGAAGAAACAGTTCTTGCTGCTCGGGGTGAGGGACCTGACTTCCCCACAGTGCTCTGGGGCCCTTCCAGTCATTGTGCGGTGGGACTCGGAAACGCAGTCGCATGAACCCCAGACCTTCACTTGGCCATCTCAGAATGCTGAAGCTAGTCTTCTATCCGCTTTTTCAGTGTTTGCTGACACAAGAGTCTGGGAAGTGAGAGAGGAAGGGAAGAAGGACAGGCATCTGTTGGTCGCCAGCTCTTCCAGCGCGAAAGCAGTGACGAACACTAATTACGCCTCTCAGACCCACGTTGGAGCAGACCTATTTTCTGTATGAATTAATGCACAGTGACCTACTTTTCTACATATTATTTATTATTTAAGCTGTTATTTCATCGATTTTGATACTATTTTGTTACAAAGGAATGGAAAAGGCTAATACAATAAAACTCTTCTCATTGAAAACAATAAAGCCACATCACAAAATTTAAATTTATGTTTTTCCTTATAGAAAGATAGCATCTGTGGACTACATTTTGGTTGTGGGAATTAGCTGAAGGCTGTGTCAGTGGATTAATAAAAACAAAAACAAGTATAAATATATTAATGTTAGACATAAAACCTAAGATAAAATAATGGGCTGCATTTCTAAATTTTAAAACTTCTTTGATTATAATATTCTAGAGATATTTATTTCATAAAGGAGCACAATGTTAGTCTTGCAAGACTATATATATTTTCTATTTATATTCCTCCTGTCCCATTTTTCATGTGCATTATATCATCGGATTTTATTATGCTTCATATTTTATTTATTCATTTACGAGGCCCTGGGATTTTATTTCTTGAAATCTTAGCAGAATGTTTACTAAAAAACAGATAATTAAAAATAAAACCACACAGTTCACATGCATATTTTGTTTTATATGCAATTATAAATGTATTTGCAAGGCAATTTTAATGTCCAATTTCCACGAAGCATTTTCTTCTCCCTGTGCAGCACATACTCTAAGGAAATCTTAAAAAGGGGCTGTTTGCATAACTTCGGTAATTGGAAGCCTCAGAGATTCCTCCTACCCAGGAATGCACAGGAATGATTTGCATTCTGTTAATGGAAATAACAGTATCTTTCAGGCAAGTAGGTTTCCCAGAAAAATGCACTTACCAAGGGATGTGGGAAGAGGGTGGTTTAGAAAGAGGTGGGGATTCCTGGGATACAGAACATAGCCTAAAGGAGCCCTCCTAATCACCCTGTGACAGCCATCTTGCCTTCTCCAATGCTCTCACGCTGACTGGCCAGGGGCACGATGCGCATTGGTACCAACCCCAGGTAGATGGTGTATGCGCTCACCAAACGTGTATAAAGCAGGGGGTGTCGTTACTGCCAAGCTGCCCTGCCCTCGAACTTGCCACCTGCTATGAAAAAAGCAGCAGCAGGTCTTCCTCAGTATGCCACTGTCTCCCCTATGAAGTCATTTAGAATGTGAGCACGGGAGCCATCCCTACAGTGGTGTGCCTTGCAATCTTCTGCCACCCTTCGGATTTTCCGCTGGGAGGGAGAGATGAAGCCAAATGCAGAAACTCCATGAAAAAGGAAAATATTTCAATCCATGTAACTTTCACCCCAAACTAAGAAATGAATGTAAGTTCAGACCCCACTGGCTTTATCCAGCTCCTTCTTCCTTTCTCACCCGCTAATGAATAAATTAAAGTGATTCCTATTCGTCTTTCCATAATCAACTCAAGGGACCCTGCCTCCAGGAAGGTCTCCTGGCTGGGCCTCCTTATACTCTCCTGACACCTGCTGTGCCCGACTCTCTCATTCCTACCTCAACCACAACACTGGCATTGGGGCTTGACTTTCCCAGTAGACTGGGACTCAATATTCCTGTGCCCCCAGTGCTTAGCCCTGAGTCTGACACGCCTGAAAGGTGCTCAGCAAATACTAATGTCTTGTTCACAAAAACAGCCTATCACTTATGCATCTTAATTCGATTAAGGTTGTACTCATTCGCCCACCAAACATTTACCACCTGCAGCAAGACTGGGCTAAATAATTGAACATACATGATTTAATGTAAAACTCACAACCATCTTTCAAGAACTGTATTTTTACTCATAATTTACAGGTAAGTAAACACTCAAGATATGTTTAGTTAACCAAGATCACACAGCCAGTAAATAACAGAGTTTGGATTTAATCCAAGGTATGTTTGACTTGAAAACCTGTTTTTCCTTTCTTATCTCAATGCTAGTTAAAGAAAAAGAATTCTCTATATGTTACCATTAAAGAAAATAAACTTAAAAACATCTACGAACACAGCCTCCTCACCACCACCATTCTCTCTTTCCCTCTCTCTACTACAAAGTTAACATCGTCATATGTTTGGAAGACAACTGTCCCGAAAACAAAGTCAACATCACCACTCGAACTAAAAGCATAAACTATCCCACTAACTGTTTAGTGTCCATATATGAAATGTAATTATGCTGTCTACAGACTCACAAACTACCACCTTACACATCCCAGCAAGCCCCTAGCAAGCAAGAATCCCTGACCTAAAGGAATATTACTAGTTACAAGCTTATCAACTGAAGCTCCAATATTTAAATCAACCTCTAAAAAATTCTTCCATAATGAAAACACAAATATTTTAAAACATAAAATGGAAAAAAAAATAGGATGGAACCAGTTGTTTGCCTAAGGACCATGATGCCGGTGCTGAGGGTAAGCCAAGAAGGGGACCTGGTCTGGCCCAAATTTGTCTCTGGTTTTATGTAGACTATACCCTAAGTCCCACAGCAAAGAGCTGTTAGCCTGATTTATTCAAGTTAAAAAAAAAAAAGGAAAGAAAAGGGTAAAAAAGCTTCCTGTTTGCAAAGCTAAGTGCAAGAGGATGTAAAAATCCATTTGTAAGGCCAGTGAGCGCTGGCATAAGTAACCCCAGGAGACTTGTCACATTGGAATGCTGTCACTACCACCATTAACCAATGGGACCAAATTGAGGAGAGTTTTTAGTGTTCAGAGAAGATGTCTTTCCCTCTCACAGGAACAGGTGCTGCTGCATTCTTCCAGTGACCCTAAATGGACAAAAACAAGGAAGGTAGCAAGCAGCATCTGTAGATGCCAAGCACTTGGACAGATGGTTCTTCTTTATATCCGGAGGAAAACAAGTCCTACAAAGAAGGGATGTAGGAAAGTTGCAGAGCCAAAGACCAAGGGAACCATGCCAATGTGCATTCTTACCAAAGGGAAAACTGAGAGACCAAAGAACATGTTCTTTGTGGCAAGAGATAAGGTTAAGGGGACAATAGCAACAAGTACTCATTTTATCACACATCTGACTCCCCACAGGATCCTCAGTATCTCAAAGGTGGGAACCTGTCTTCTTCATGTCCCCAGCAGAGTATGCGGCTATTATGCTAATAGCATAATAAGCGAATGAAGAAATAAATGCTGCCTTCATTTTCTCTTGAATATTTGCTTCTTTTATTTTAAAAGATGTATTTGTTTTAGAAAGACAGAGCGAGCCAGTGGGGGGAGGGGAGAGGGAGAAAATCTTTAAGCAGGATCCCCAGTTAGTGTGGAGTCCAATGAGGGGCTCGATCTCACCACCCACCAGGTCAGGACCTGAGCCGAAACCAAGAGTTAGATGCTTAACCCATGGAGCCACCAAGGAGCCCCTATAGTTGCTTTCTTTCTAATGCTTCCCTTCTCTGCTTACTGACCTGTGCCTCTTTCTGAAGTCATCTTTATGAGTGGGACAAGAAACCATGGAGACAATCGTCTGAAGCGTTACCTATCACTCACTCATCCTTGTTGCTAACTCCCAGAGCAATTAGGAGAATGTAATTATAAATGTCCCAAAAATCTCTGAAATATTTCAAGCATCAGACATTCACTAATATTAGTAGCACATTTATTTAATTCCAAGCATCTTTCTGTATTTGATAGATTGTAAAGAGGGATTTATATGAAATGAGACAGGATACTTCATCCCTTATTAAAATGAATATAAATAGTTTATGAATGATGGTTCACTATAACAATTTGCATAACAAATGCACTTCACAAGGAACTGTAGAACAGGCACCTAGTGTTCTAAACCCATGATTATTTGGGGTAATTAAGAAGAGCAGAGAATGTAAATGGAAGGGGAGAAAATAAATACTTCTGCAAAAGCTTCTCTGTAAACAAAAGACTTAGAGTTGCATTTGTGATTTTCTGCTTTTTAATTCTTTAGATGTTGTGTCTTTAAAAATAATTATATATATATAATACCTATATCTAACAAGAGATGTAGATTGCTATAGATGTATGTCTGCCTGAAGATTTAAAGCAATTTGTAAAGTAAACTGATAACCAACAGACCAGATTTGAACAAGTTATTTGATATTCTGGTCCTAATGGGTTAAAAACCTCAAGTGGAATATTCTTTTTTTTTTTTTTTAAGATTTTAGTTTATTTATTTGACAGAGAGAGAGCACAAGCAGAACAAGAGGGAGAAGCAGACTCCCTGAAGAGCAGGGAACCTGGCATGGGACTGGATCCCAGGACGCTGAGACCATGACCTGAGCCAAAGGCAGATGCTTCACCAGCTGAGCCACCCAGGCGCCCTCTATTGGAATATTCTGATTACATGTGTTAATTCCATCCCTCCAATGAGAGCTGGCCATGCTTAACTCACATATTCTTGCAAATTACTGGGAATACAACATTCCCATGAAACAAAGTGACAGCTATGAAATTAAGTAGTGTAAGCCAAAGACTCCCAACAGCTACATTAAACAAACACACCTCCAGCAGATTTCTCTGCCTATTCTGCAAATGGAATGCAGTCTCCTCTAAACATCAATTCACAGCTGTGTATATTCAATATTTTAAAAAATGCAAATCTCTCGCTTTGTTTTACTATCTTCTCAGGACCTTCTTTCCTTTCTTTCAGGAAAGCAGGGGATCAGGGACACAAGATTGGGGAAAGCCTTCCCTAGTCTACGCGCTGGTCCTATAACCAAAGAGCCATTGGTCAGATTCAAGTAAATCTGTTTGATTAAAAATAGCTAGCTATAGTTTTTAATCACAACTTAGAACTCAAAAAGATTCTTGAAGAAAATTTATCATGTGTCATTTCTAAATTATCAACTAAATGGATTATTTTAATAATCAATTAAGTAAGACAAACAGGTGTGATTTTAGCTTTGACCACCTATCTCTTCTCAGATAGAAAGATAAATTCCCCCTAAACAGGGATCACCAAGCCAGTGTCTCTATTTTATTTTTAGCTGCTTTTGGCACACCACTGAAAATTCGAAGGCTCCCTCCTGAATATATTCTCTGTCTGGGCTTTGTTGCCTCGGCTGGAAACCCTTACCAGCACTACCCTTTCTCCTCTCCATCCTGTGTGCATTGTGACAATCGTAGCCTTCATGTGGTATCCTTGCCTACTGCTACCGTTCTGCTCTGTTGATTTCCACGAGGTCATGCTTACTTTCTTTTTGCTGGTTGCATTTACTCTCCATATACTGTTTCTGTCCACCCAAAGTCTGAACATTACTCCTTTCTAGACACCCAGGCAGATGGGGACTCCAGAATTTTATAGAAGAGAGGCTTAAAGGTAGTAGTCTGCTTTGAACTTGAAGATGCATTTGCACTAGATATGCATCAAAGAAGGGGAGCTGATATATTTTATGAGGGTCAGCCTACAATTCCACAACCTCCCTGCTAAAAACTCCAGGGCATCTAACCCATCCAGGGAACCACCTGCCCACTGGGAGGCTGAAACCATTATTCGTATCTTTCTTATATTCCCTGTCCTAGTGATGGGAGAGGCTATTTACTAATATCAGGGAATATGGAGCTCAGGAATGAAAAAAAACGGCTACTATAACAAAGGGAAAGAATTAAGCTTAAGCATAATATTTAACTCAGCGAACTTCCAGAATATTTTTTAATTCATTTGTATTCCCTCTGTTTAGACTCAAATTTTCAGGGAGAGTACCTTGGCTGAGTCATCTATGGAAGAGGATAGCAAAGATAAGCTATTACGTTGGCTTTTCATGTAGGTCAAATGAGAGAACACATGGAAAGTAGACCTAGGACAGTTTCTAGCAGAGTAAACCCTCAAAAGCTTGTTTTTATTCTACTAAAATGCAACCTAGTCACTTCATTTCTCCCACATTTATAAAATGTATCCCCCATTAGGAGTTTTTTTGAAGTCAAATCCATCCATGCAAAGCATAATAAAATTCATTCTTGAAGGGGCAGGCAGAATTGCAGTGAGAATTTAACCCTTTCTCTGCCATTTGCAGTTTCAAGAGCAAGCACTTATTTTTACCACATGAAGCAAATAGCAATTGGCACGTAGAATGTGTTCCTAATGAGACCACCATTATACCCAAAGCTTCCACGATTCCTGGAAGAAACTGCATCTCAAATCTCAGTCAGTCGTGCTATAAACCTAGGAGAGAAAAAAAGATATAAGACAATGCTGGGGGGGGGGAAAAAACTTCAACAACAATGCTTGTTTTGAAATGGTTTTATAGCAAAATAAAAGGCATAATTCCCTCAATTCACCTGCTCTCTGGTGGTAAGGCAGGAACGGCATTGATTTTCACATTTTTCTTTCTCTGATCACTATACATTGTCATCAATTTTCTTAGAGCCACCTTTATGTACTGCTCAGCTTACACTACATCCAGAGGCTTCAAAATTTTAGCTACATAAAAGCAGCTGCCCAGGATCCGGCAGACAGACATTAAAGCTGACATTTGCAAACATCATTGTTTCACTCCCAGTTCACAGGCATTTTGACAAGAAGAAAATACAAACCTTCACTCATTCTCGGGCAAACATTCTGAAACCAAATGATTTACATGGTAATAGGCAAAGGTTAGCTTCACCTGTTTCATAGCTTCTTACCAACTTTAGTCAGATCTCTGAAGTGTAACTATGGAAATCCTCGGTCTTTCTATATCCCCTGTGAATATGTATGAAATAAGCATTTGAGGTCACGAGGTTGGGTTTCTAGACATGAGACCACTTACCTAAAAATGTATAGATATAGTAGAAATCCTTTTAAGTATAAGAATTTGGAAAAATGAACTACTATACAAATAATGCCTTGAATGTTCTTTGATATAAATCTTTTTTGTATTTAAAATAACTTCCATCTCCTGCCATTGAAAACTGGAGTACAACATTTTAGTTGAGCGCGCGCATGCATGCACACACACACACACACCCCTTACTCAAATCCCAGAAGGGCCAAGTGGAGAGCATACTCAAATAGCACCTTTGGATAGACAGACAGAATTGTAAAAATGAAAAACAGATCTCTAAGAAAACTATTATGGTGACTGTGGGGAGAATCTTAAAAAGAGAGAGATTATATTTAAGCTAATTTTCTATTTGTCAGATCAGAATATTTTCAGAATGTTTACATATGCTAAGGAAAGCTGTTTATTGCTGAAACTTATAGTTCTGGTTTCATGGATATGGAAATGTCCCTGTTAGTTCAAAAGTTTCAACATCAATATTGCAATATCTCAGCATACCTCCAACAAGGAGATGTTGCTAACTCACCCAAGCACAATGAATTTGAGTTAACATTTTCAGACATGACACTGTGAGGAAAATGACCTTAGATGAAATTCATTGCTTCAAAAGAGAAATTCTCAAGAAATCAACCCCACGATAGGTGACATCTGAGTTGTGTTTATTGATACAAACACAACTTCTGGAAACTGGTCTTTGCCTCCAGGAATTCCTTTCCTTGCTTTTCTCAGGCACAAGCCTAAGCAACTTAAAGAAACTGCAGTACAATAGTTTATCCCCTATTTCTATTTTTGATAGATCAAGAGCTGTAACAAGAAAAGTTCTTACCCCATGGTGCTTCAGTTGGAATACATTTACAAAATTAACTTTGAAAAAAATTGGAGTTGATTAGTTACATTAGATATTCTGTCAACAAATCCAACTCATCCTAATCAGTCATAATTAACACCGATGTTTGATGAGAGGTACAAGTAAGAGTAGTGAGTTGACGTGCTGAGATGCCCCTCTAGGGAACTGGGTGAAGTCTCTCATTATCTTCCACTTGAAAAAGAAATGTGTTTGCAGCTTCGGTCAAATTGGCAAAAGAAACACGTGCCCAACCTCTTGTCGATATTAGAATATTTGGTACACGCTGAGCAAATGTGACAAGTAGGTTTTCATTTTCTCAAGGAACAGAGTGTAAAGGTCAAATGCCAAAGTCAAATGCAAGCTCACCCATGCTTTCCATGATAGTTCTTCAGCCCAAGATCGTTAGAGACTATCTCCCAGCAAGTGCGGCAATAATTAAATTAGCAGGCTTAGTGGGCCTAGAGTAACCCACTAGTTCATAGAGCAAAGCTGGTCTTTGTACTACACCAGACATATCCCGATATCCTGAGATTGGCAAGGAGGGAGCTTCTCGAATGATTTGCTTCTCATCAGCATGCAACAAGACCATCTAAATGGACTGGTTTCCCTGTAACTTGCTTCCCGCCAAGAATAAGTGCTGCTTTTTATATAACAGAGTCATCAAAGCTTTACAAAACAGAATTTTTTATTTATGTATTTTTATTATTTACTTTTTTTAACCACTGCATTCCCTGCAGCTCTGCTAGACATAGAGGATAGAAACAAGATCTAGTATCTGGGGCTTCATCAGGGCTTGAGCCTTTCCTCTCACCCCTTCCTGCCCCCCACCCCCAGAATGGCGTTCTCCTCTCTCCCTTGGATTTCCTATCCTTCTTTTGAAACTGCTTCCTTCTCATCCGCCTGCTCTTTCATTCTAACTCACCTTCCTCGGCTTCTTCACTCTCCACTTCCTGGGTTAACCCTTGGTTCCCACTTCTTGGCTCCGATCACCTTTCTCCTCCCTCGACCTCCCTTCACCCTGATCCAAACGCTCTTGGGTCTTAAAGCCTTCTCTGAACATTTGAGGGAGTCGATCATCCATGTTTTCCCTTTGGAACCAGCAGCACTAATTTTCTGAGCTTTCCAATCGACCTCTTAGGCTTATCTTCCTCTTCCTCTTCCTCTCAAAGATTCATCCCCCACGTGTCCCTGGGGCCCTTTATCCTCCTTTCTCAGTTCTCTGCACTCCGAAGCCCTTCTCTCACTACAAGTGACGCTGAAATCGAATTTCATTTGCCTACTCCCACAGGTCCCTGGTAGAGTACAGACAATAACATCCAGAAGAATTTATTTCCTTTTACCCCAACTAATATTAAAACATACTCTCACAGTAAAACAATACAATTAGTACACTTACGATTTTTTTCATTTAACTAAGCGTTTGTCAAGCTCAATTGCAAAACAAAGTTAAAAGAACACATCCATGTTGAAAAAACAAAATGCAAAATTCAAACAAATTTTTTGAGGACGCATAAACTCTCTGAGAAAAGTTGCTTCGTATCCCCTAATTCTTCCCTCCTCAAGCAACTCTAGCTGGGCCCTAACATACTCTTGTTTCAGTTTTTCCATACCTTCATGAACGCTTCCATATGGCTCTCTCACACTGAATATCGAAGACTGAATTCTCATCCTCCCAAGCCTGCTAGCCTCTTCCTAGGGATCCCATCTCTCTGAGCAGGCCCGTCAATCTGAAGTTGACCCAGTCTCAGACCTCATAGTATTGGAATTCCTTTCTCTTTTCCTCAATCACTACAACAGTATCCTAAACAATCTGCCTCCTTTTTGCCCCCGACATGTATAATACCCGCCTCCTCCATACTGATCATTTCCACTCTCAAAAGCTTCATGAGATTCCCAACATGTATTGAATAAAGATGAACCCCTTAGACCATCTACAAAATCTTCCCCACTCTGGTCATAGCTTATCTTACCTTTTCCTACTGGTTATCCCCCAAAGGTGTTATATTCCCACAAAAACATCTCACTTGAGCTTTATGCCAACATTAGCACTTTTTCCATATATTTGGGGGATAAAAAAGGGGAGGGGGTTAAGCACTTAACTACAGGAACATTTCAATAAACAAAGTTTTGTTCTTATATCCATCATGCCCCTTTTATCCAAAAGGGGAGCACTCCATCAGTTTGATGACAGGGGTTAAGCCGGGCATGTCGTCTACTGCAGAAGCAGAGAGGTTTAATTTCACTTTTAACTGTTACCCTCTTCTCATGTACAGCACTGCTGCCAAGTCCCTTGGGTATATTGGATTTCCATGTATGTGTATTTCTTTGCTTCTGTGTGATCTCAGCAGGGATAAATGAACCTAAGATATTAAAATGTAATTTGTTCAGATCTTTGCCTTTAGGGTGAGCACTAAGATGCTGCCATCAGCCAGAAAATTTGTGATCTAATTTGGAAGCAGTGAGCCATGCTGTCTTCTTCCAGACACTTCAGAAAGCTACACTGAGTTCCCACTTTCCTACGGTTTTGTAAAAGCTTTTCTTTCAAGCTATAAACAACATTGTTTTTTTTTTTTTTTTCTCCAACTTACCATTCCAACAAAGAGGAAAGGCAGGGAGTGGGAACTATACTCTTTAGCTGTCACTCTATTGAAATAGCAAGCTGCACAAGGAGCACACCTTTAATCTCTCTGATTCTGCTCTATCAAAAACTCTCCCAATCTGACCCACTTTTTACCTAGGCATTTGGGAGGAAACCTGTCCCTAGGACTTGCAGACAGATTCCTGGGATCAGCACTAAACTGTCTTACACAAAGATTCGAAATTGACAGTTCTCTGGTGCTCTGAAAGAGATTTCTTACCCAAGCGGCATTAGGGTGAAATCTTCAATACTATCACTAAACCAAAATCAAAGAAAGATTTTTGTTTTTCTGTAGAAAATTTAGTTCCTCTCCCAACTTATCCCATCTAAAGACAGGTTGTTATTACTAGTTCACTGGTTTCTGAATTTTTTCAAAGATTTTTTTTTTTTTTATTTGTGAGAGAGAGAAAGAGAGAGCATGAATGGGAGGAAGGGCAAAAGCAGAGGGAGAAGCAGGCTCCCTGCCCAGGGGGGAGCCCAACATGGAGCCAGACCCCAAGACCCTGAGGTCACAACCAGTGCTAAACCAGTGCTTAACCAACTGAGCCACCCAGGAGCCCCAGTTTCTGCATTTTTTTAATTTCATTTCTCAGCAAAAGAAAAACATATGTGGAGCTGTAAAATATATATATATATCAGGAGCAAATTCTGGACTTTTTTAACTCTAAGGTTTAGTTAAGAAGGAAGTGGAAAGCACCGGACATGATTTCGTTTAGAAGAACTCAGCATAGGGAGCAGTTGGATTAAATCCAGTTTAAGAAAGAACCAGAAGCTCCAGGCAGATGAGCTGTGGAACTTCACAGACAGGATCTGAGAAAAGAGACTCAGAGTCCTTTTGGGGGTTGAAGCATCCTCACACCCTCCTGCTGTCCTCCAAGAAAAAAAAAGTAAAGAATAGGTTTTAACTTCATAAATACAGTTTAGTTCAGAAAGAGGCTGGTTGGTTATTACTGAGATTAATAGACACATACAGAGAAGGAAAGACAGTAAACAAAACCTGACGTCTCTCCGTGCTAACTTCAGGGTAATACAATAGGTAAACACCAGCCTAGCCATTGAAAGTCATGGTTGTTGGTATTTCCTTTACAAAAGTCTAGCAACTTCCTGAAAGACAGCTTTTTCCAAATTAGATCTAGCAGAGAAAGCACTGGAATCCTCAGGTCTTCAGCATAAAGGTAACTGAGTCACGAGTTCATTGGCTGCTGCAGACAGCAGCAAGATGTTTTTTCTGAATACTAATTGACTGATAGCTTCTTAACAATGCAACAACAAGGGACTTGAGGCTTTTAAAATAAGATGTTGCCTTGCAAGTCAGACAGTAAATCTGACAGAAAGCAAATAACATTCTCAGCAAATGCAATAGGCTTACAGACTAGGAAGCATGTTAAGAAGTATGAAGGGAGCATTGGAGGACCCAGTGGTCACACCCTTAAACAATAATAGTAAAGCGTCAGGACACAGACACACCCTTTAAAATTCTGTTCACCGCTCCATCTCATGCTTCATCCAACACCGGGTCTCACTCACTCGCTGCAAAGAGCAATGTGGTTTGAAGGACAGAAGGATGTCCCTGTGCTTCAAATTTACATGTTTTAACCCCTCACCCTAATTCTGAATGTGAAAATGATAAGGATCATGGTAGGGGCAAGAGTAGTTCTTTAATCACAGCCCGAAATGTGCACATCTTTTCTTTCTAAACGCAGCATATTGTAATGTTCTCCTTCCTGTAAGGTAGCAAAGATTCCCTGCAAATTATCAGAACAATTCTGCAAGCTTGATTAAAAGGCATATCAATTTCTAGGCACGGGTTTTATTTTTCAATCGCATTTTCCTCTGTGAAAACCTTTATTAGATTCTCAGCTCTAAGTGTGTTCTGACCATATAATTTAACAGAATGCTGCACTTCCATAAGCCTATTTTCATCATGCAGTCGATTGTTCATCATGAATATAAATATAATCCATAGGCTCCAACAAAATGGGCTACACTCTTAGGACTGCCTTAAAATAAAAGGTGTATAAATTGTCACCGAGAGAGACACAGCCACATTACCTGTATTTCAAATTGTACTGATTAAGTCTTTCATATACCCAACCCATTCGACAGAGATAATTAGACAGCATAAGAAGCTCTAGCATTATAAAATCAAAGAACTTAAAGTCTCATTGTAAGCTCCAAGTGCCAATCAGGCTCCTGTCTCTGATGTTTATAAGGCATGAATGCCACCTACTGGCAAGCCTTAGAGATTGCAACGTCTGACCGCCAGCCTTGGACTTCATCGTCACATTCTCACCTTGGCAGGCTTTTCCCCTAGAGCTGAAATGCACCAGTTTCTGTTGTTTTCTTTTGCTTCTCGAAAAGATTTCCTTTTTCTTTTTGGAAAGGAGTGGATTTTGAGGAGAAACAACAAGCCTCAGGAGTCAGGGAGGTATGGAATAGAAAAATGAATACAAATGAAGCTGTTTGGTTATTTTTCTACAAACACCATCAATTCGTACAGAGGCTGCCCTATATGGAACAAGGCAATAAAGGTTCAAAGATCAGGGCAATCCCTTAGATGAGGCCGAAGACATGTGTCTCTGGTATTCAAAAGGTAGGCTTTAGTCCTTGTTTTTGGACAGATCCCTGGGTGTGTGTGACACAGTCTTTGTCCTTAACCAGGCTGGATCCAAAGCATGACCAGGTGCCCTGGTGAAAGTGAATGAAGGGTTTGGTTTCGTGTGTCACGGGACTACCGAAGTTCCTCCACGCGACACAGCGACAGATGGGGTTGTACTTCTTTTCAAACTTCTGAATGTGGGCCACAATGGCCTTCTCTAGGTTGTATTCTCCAACGCCTAGGCAATACCCTTCACCAAGTCCTATTGCTTTTTCTCAGGCATATGGGCATTTTTCGGTGGTACATGGTTTTCGGTGGTACATAATTAACTTGGGGTTGGAGGTGGCGAGTGGCCAGCTGGACCGGTCTTCTGGGGGAGGGGCTGGTGAGGCTCAGACCTCTCAGGAATAGCCCTCCCTCCCAAAGCCATGGCCCATATCTGAAATGCACGAGTTTTTTGTTTGTTAGGTGTACACTTTGACCCACTAAATGTTAATATTTTTGTAAAGGGATCACACAGAAAGAGTTCGGACTCTCATTATATTTTATATCCTGTGTGCATTAGAAACACAAAAGTACCAATGTTTGTGCACTCATTTTTTTTAGTCCATGCTCCCCTACAAGAATGTAATCTCCATAAGAGCACTGCATTACTTATTTGCTAATATATTCTACTGAGCCTAGAACAGTGCCTGGCACTTAGCAAATATTCATTGTTTACTATGAATAAATGAGCAAACTGATAATATTGTTTTGAGGCAATATAATATATTGGCTGATAGCCCCAGTTTTAAAGATAAATTTAAATTTTAAATTTTAAAAAATTTAAAATTATGATCATTTAAAGACAAATGCTCATAAGGTAAAACTCTTCTTCTGTCTGTTGGATTTTTGTCATCTTTCATAATTTGTGTGAGCCTCAGTTTGCCTCTCTATTAAACAAGGATAATACACCATGGTAGTTAGAAGAATTAAACTGGTGAATGTTTATACAGTATTTGACACAAAGTGTATAAGAACTAATACTATGATATTAATGCTAAGTTATACCACTCAAATAAGAGCATTTTCAGAAATCTAATAAAGGCATTAAGGACTTTTATCTTCATTGTGCATGCTAAGAGCTCTTCCCTCTCCATTATCCTTGTTGTCAAACCCAATCTACAACAGACTTACAAAATTCTTCACTTCCACCAAGAGCTTGTTCCAAGCTTGCACCCATGAAGCTTTAGCATTAAGAGTCATAGACTCTTAGGGCTATTAGGAGTTTCAGTGACGAAGAAGTCACTATTCTGGAACTCTCTAACCATGCTCTGAAGCACTTCAATAGTTCAGAACTCCCTGGAGAGTTTTGTGTTTTAATTTCTATTACAGCTGATATTGTATCTTGTTACCGGCCAGGGAACCATTTTTGTACTTATAGGAAAATAGCTACCATGAGAACTTCTGTTAGAATGTTAGGCAAGCAGCAGACTTCAACATTAAGGAACTCTGTTATCTCCTGTCACATGAAGTCCACAAGTGTGCTGTTGCTGATTCACAGGTGGACAATATCATGAAGAGCCCATGCTCTTAATCGTGTTATAGTCTGCTGTCCACAATGTTGTTTTGTCTCAAGGCTAGCTCCTTTTATGGCCTTAGGAAGCTTCCAATAGAAATCTGGGCTGCATGGTATGCTGTTCCCATTCAGTGGGAGAGAGAGAGTGGTTCCCAGAAGGATCCTAGGAGGGGGAGAAAGATTTTCCCATAAAGCCTTGAAAAACCATTTCTCTTGGCTCATTGGTCAAAATACTAAAACATATCCATTCTCAAACTGGATGGCTCCAAGATTAATCGGACGGTTTAAAGTCTTAGATCAATCATGTTCCTTCCCTGGAGCCAAACGGATTCAGCTTCCTCTGAATCTCATGGGCTGCATCAAGGACGAAATTTGACCTGCACAAAATCCAGGATTATTAGAAAGGAAAAAAGAGGCAGGTCAGGCTGCTAATGAGCACATGGATATATAGTGGTCTGGTCTGGGAGCATAAAGGTCAGTATGCTGGATTGTTCCTGATTTAAAAACAAAAAAAAAATTTTTTTTTTAAGGAGACATTTTCTGGCAGTCCACATACACAGAATCCAATATGCTTCCACAGAAACGCTGCATATGTAGGTTTATTATGACATAAAACTTCTGTATACTTTTACTGAACAAGATACGGTTCAGACAACAGGAACACAGATAAGTTAAAACTCTGAATACAGTGCCTATTGCTTTCCTGGGTCTCAGCTTCCGTACCTGTTACAGATGGAGCTGGTTGTTTTCCAACTACATTCTGTGTGTTTTACTCCACACCCACTGACATCACCAAGTGATTATACTTAACACTTTGCAAATGTTTTTATTCATCATTCAAGTAAGTATTGACCTCTTTACCAAATGGGCTCTCCTTGCAGAGAACTGACAAGACTAACACAGGGTGAAGCAAGTTCTTGCCTTCCAGAAAAGACAGATAGAAGAGAATGTTAGAAGACAGGGCAACAAACAGCAGCAAGGCAAGCACGGAGGGGAACAGAGGAGGCGTGTTCTGGGCAGGAAGAGTGAGGTGAGGAGATGAGACTCAAGCCCCACCTGGGAGAACAGGTGTGATTTAGAAGATGGAACAAAATGTGGAAGGTGGGGGGGTAATCAAACACTACAGGTCAACAATCAGTTTCATACGTTTATGAAACTATGAGCAGAGAAGACGGTTTATGATGGACAACATTGATGATGATGGCGTGACAGCTATAGGTCACTGACCTACCAAGGGCAGTAGTTACTGTGTTTCACATCATCTTCACAATAACTCTAGGAAAGAGATGTCATCATCTACATTTTTCCCTCAGCTTATACTGCTCAAAGAAAAAAAAAAAAGTGGTGAATCTGATTAGAATAGAAGTCCCTATAAATTCAAAGAGCACGATGCCTTTACCACACGACCCGCCTCTTTGAAATACAGTGGCTCTCCTCAGCAGCCCCATGAGCCCAGAATCAGGAAGTTGGAAAATCAGGCTGTACCTCAGTTTATACATGAGGGTCAATTAAGAAAACCAAAAATATTTATAGCAAGGCTACCTCTTCTTTCATACAAATGCAAAGGGTTTTACTGATCTCATACAGAAGGGCGTCGCCAGGTGGAGAAGGATGAGGCATAGTTTCAAATTTTAGATTACCTGTGGATTAAATAGAATTTTGACAAGGAAAAAGATGACATTGCTTGGTAGCCCTTGAAATGCTCATATCCAGGTGGGTTTGAGAAGTAATAACACAGAGGCAGCTTTGAGGCCTTTATCTGGAAATTGGATTGCGGAGCTCTGTTGAGAGTCCTACAGTCCCTGGGCCGCCGGCGGCTGAGCGTGTGATGCTCCTCTCAGAGAGAACATGAGAGCTTCCCCACCCCTCTGCCATCCTCCACATCCACCATACCTTGTCACCCACAGAGCAACCCAGCCAGGGATATTCGATTCAACTCAGCATCTGTCTGGGTTTCTCATGATGGTTTCAGGGGTCCAGGCAGACCATGACATGCACCAACTCCATCATCATAGGGTCCCTATCTATCATATGAAGGACACACACCTATCATAGGAAGCATACTGTCATCACAGGATACAGTGACTATCATATGAAGCACACAGACACAGTCCAGCTCCACCATCCTGTGAGCACTGTTCAAATGGAAATGAAGTTCCTACCACTCTGCTCTCATTTCCAAACACACCCTGCAGGAAGTCCTGTACCAAGAAGGCTGAACTTCCCTCACCAGCTACCGTTCCCTCCCCTGCAATTGTAAAAAATGCCTTTTGATCTGCGACCTGCATTTAAAAACTGACATCTGGTGGTTAGGGTGGTAATTAGGCATCATTTAAAAGTTATTTCTGCCTTGTTAATTGAGTTACTCTGCGATCAAATTATGAGATAATTTAGAGGAATTCAGGCATATTGATTGCATAATCCATAATGTGCGTAATTAATAACTACCCCCTAAAAGCTCTGTGTGAGAAATTGTAAGGATTCACATTAGACAAAAAGTCAAGGTTTGAATGGTGCTTTCTTCTCAATGCCTTTCATTAACTACACATAATAGGGAAAGCTTTCAAAGGAGATGAAATCAAGTTTCAATGCCAGAATGTATTGACACTGTTGTACGACTTAGATCCCTAGCACCCACAGACTTGTGTCATTTGGGAATCAATCTTCTTGCACTGGGTGCCTAAAGTGTCATTTCTCTGGGATTGCACATCTTTGGGGGTACCCTGGCTGCTGGCCTCCTACAGTTTCATTCACCATTTGTGAGTTACAAAGAGCACCCTACCCAGCTGTGGGGGAGTCAGTCTTGCAATGAACTGAGGCCAGCAACTTAATTAGCATAGGTTGCTTTTACCTGTGCCTTAGTAACACCAAAGAAATTTCTATTGGTTGTAGTAAAGGTGACAAGGGTTAGATCTCTGTATCCTTATATTTACTGGCATACCATCACCCCAAGAGATATGCACACATATACACAGTGACGTTATTTATTCTTGACTAAGATTCCTGCCCAAGACTCCTTTCTGTTCTCCTACTCTCTGAATTGGACTGGACCTTCTGTGAGTCAGAAGGCCAGCATGAGCTCTATGCTGCAGGCAAATAAGATACCTGTTCAGGGGCTCCTTTGTATTTGCCCACTTTAGTGCTGTCAGGCCTTCAGAGACCCTGACATTGCCTGAACAGGAGCGCTGAGGAGTAAAGACAGCAGAGCTCTTAAAGGAGAGATGCACTATTTCAAAGAAAAGGTTCTGACTAGCCCATTTGTGTATCAAAGGAAATGAAACCGGGGCACCTGGGTGGCTCAGTGGGTTAAAGCCTCTGCCTTCAGCTCAGGTCATGATCTCAGGGTCCTGGCATCGAGCCCCGCATCGGGCTTTCTGCTCAACAGGGAGCCTGCTTCCCCTCTCTCTGCCTACCTCTCTGCCTACTTGTGATCTCTGTCTCTGTCAAATAGATAAATAAAATTCTTAAAAAAAAAAAAAAAAAAAAGGAAATGCAGCCTTGTTTAGTATTTACACGAAGGCCTGTTGGGCACCTGCGTCAATTTATCATCCTTTCTCTCCAACGACTAATGTACCACTTGGTTGGATGGTGACATCGTAAGAACTGGTGTTTGTTGAGCTCAGGACTCAGCTAAATGATTCACATGCACTGTTTTACTTAATCATCAAAACAACTCTGGTAAGAGAAGTGCCATCACCACCCCCCAATTTACAGAGAAGAACCCCATTGAATGGAGGCTTCAGTAAGCTACCCAAAGCTCACAGCTGGGATGTGGAAGAGCTGCCAGGTCTCTCTGTACCCCCCCGCAAGGACCCATCCAGCCTTGTGTTTCCCTAAGAATTCCATTCTCCTGGACAAAAATGAGAGTTCTCCTCCTTAGAGGTAGAACTGGGGAGAGATAAAGAGATCTAAAGGGAAAGGAAGCACAGAAAACATTAAAAAAAAAAAAAAAAAAAAAAGACAGGATCATAAGAAGAAAAGATGGCCATGAGAAATCTTTAGTGGAGAGGGAAGCCAAGACATCTTTAAAGTAAAGATGGCCACTGTTCAGTTGTGAATTGTTTCTCATGCCATGCTCTGTTCTGATACAATGCTTTATGTTAGTTTTCTAGGCTGCCATCACCAATTACCACAGACTGGATGGCTTACACAACAGAAATTTATTTGCTCAGTTTTGGAAGATAGAAGTCTGAAATGAGAGTGTCAAACAGGTTGATTTCTCCTGAGGTCTCCTTCCTTGGCTAGTAGATGGTCATTTTCCTCTCTGGGTCCTCACATGGTCATTTTTGTTGGACAAGCCTGTGTCCTAATCTCTTCTTATAAGAACATCAGTCCTACTGGATTAGGCCCACACTGATAATGTCATTTAAACTTAATGACCTCTTTAAAAACCCTTCCTTCAAATACAAACACTTTCTAAAGTAATGGAGGTTAAGACTTCAATGTATGAAGGGGAGGGAGGAAAATCCAGCCCACAAAACACACATAGCCACACACTCTTCACCTCTAAGTTGTTGGTAGAAAAAAAAAAAAGATAGGATAGATAGGATAACTAACCGCTTGTTTGCTTTTCTGTGAACTGCTGGCTTTTAGGCGTAAATTAGGTTATTAATTGCTTATTAATTGCTCTTTTGCCCTTCTGTAACTGCTTGGCTTATAGAAAATATAGGATAGATAGGATAGATAGTAGAAGTTGATTACGTAGGCTGTCTTGGATGAGAGAAAATTGGTAGAAAATTAAAAGCAAAATTGTCTTCCATAATTGAAGAAAAAACAGAATGGAAGACACAGGCTAGGAAATCAGAGGCAGGGCAATAAATAGGAATTTAGCATAGCAGGAAACCAAAGGAAGACCTGCTAGGAAGTTTAGACCCCCTGCCTCTACTTCACAGAGATGCAGGAATTCCCAAGTACGCGTGAGATAGGCTGTGAGTGTATTTGATTTTTTTGTGAGTATTAAAGGAATGATATCTCCTGGAGGCTGGGTATCTTTCGGTGGCTTAGTGATGAATGGTACAGCAATTTTTCAGTGAATTACCATCAAATACCAACCTCCTTAAGTCAGATATCAAGCAACCCCTTGTGATAGAAATGGAATCCAAATATTTATTGCTTGATTGTATTTATCTTTTGATTATCTCTTGATTCCTAGCCCAATTTATCATTCCTCACTTTAAAACAGAAACTAGAAAGGATGTCCTGTGTAGAGGAGAGAAGAACAGTGGGCATTTCCTTGGATGCAAGGCAGCACAGTAATTCAAAATCAAATAAATGTGCAGCTGGCCAGGAGATGCATCCAAGTGACTCACAAAAGCACTTTGGCTCAGTCCTGGGTAGTGGAATTTCAAGACAGAAATAACATTATTAAATCTCATAGCAGTTCACAACCAACATTTTCAATTAAAAATCACTGGGTACTCCCAACCTTAAATAAGGCTGTAAAGCTATTAAGTAAGTTTAGCTAATAAATGGATCTCCGTCATACTTGGAAAATCATCCTAAGTGATTTTGAAAGGACATTTTTGCTGACCATGCAGAGGAAGAAATCAACCCTCTCGTTCTATTTCTGGGTGGAATGGCATGTTGGTGGGGCTAACAGTACCCCTGTGCCAGCATGGTGCCATCTGCCAGCTGGTCAGTGCAGCTGGGGAGCATACACACACTGAGTCCTGTGTCAGAAGTCTCAGCTGGTCACTGACAAGGCAGCCATGCCCAAGTCATATCTGGCAATTTGGTTACACTAAAATTTGATTGTGTGTGTATGTGTGAATCTATATAGGTTTGATGATACAAACCAGTAGAGTTTACGGGCAATTGTTTTTCAGACTGATAGTAAATAACACAGATGCTCATATTAAGTTTCTCATCTTTCTGGAATCATGTAGAGCAAATAAGGAAAATGAAGGACAGCCAGAAAAAGAAGAAAAGTAAGTGAGATATTTTATAATACATTAAGGAATGATTATGTAGTTATGTGAAAATACACATGCATATGTGTGCATATATGCCCACACAAACACATAGACACACATTGGGGCTACAGGGAGTGAAGAGAAGAGATTTCAACTCCAGTTCACCCAGTGCAAATTCGAGACATTCTATCTTTATTGTTTGCTCCCCAAAGTTACAATCTGGGCAGTATGACAAGAATTATGTAGACATAAAAATAGGAAGCTAAAATAAGGGAATAGAATTAATGCCTGAAAATCTTGAAAAAGCAAAACAAAGCAAAAAAAAAAAAAAAAAAAAATCAGAATATTCATATCCTAAGGGGAATATGCAGGACCTGTTAGAAAAATACTGGAAAACCAAAATAGCAATTTTTATAAACCAGAGGCCTGATTACATAGTTGACTCAGTCAGTTTAGGTGTCCAGTTCTTGGTTTCAGCTCAGGTCATAATCTCATGGGTCAGGAATCGAGTCCTGTGTTGGACTCTGCGCTCAACAGGAAATCTAGAGGAGAGAATCTACCCTGCCTCCCACTAACTCACATTCTCTCTCTCTCTCTCTCTCTCATAAATAAAATCGTAAAAAAATTAAGATCCATAATAACAAAATGGGAGTTATGTGGCTAATTGATGTATTTCTATAAACAAAAAATTCCAAAGATGGTAATCTTGACATGGATATCACCTTATGGGGGAGGAAAAATAATTTTTCCTCTACCCTCTACCCTTCTAGATTCTTGGCTGAGATACCTCTACAAAAAGAAGGCAGATTAACAGAAGAAAACTAAACAAGTTTAATAAAAATTATAATAACAAGTATGTCTTCTATATGCAAAAGATACCTAGGAAAACTGAGTAACACTCTGAAATGGCCCAGACTATCACCTTAAATAATGTCTCCAGGTAAAGATGAAAGATGTTAGGGGTTAAGAAGCCATTTAAAGGATATCATTATGCTGTTTCCTCAGTGCCTTCTCCTTTGAGAAGAGTTTCTACAAACTTAGTCAACCCCTTCTTCCTGGTATAGAGGGAGACACCCTTAGAAATGGAGATTTCCCTTATACATGTAAATGTCTCTTACCAAGGGGTAACTTCCGCTGTGTCTATTGTTTCATAAAAAATAAGCCTTGGGGCACCGGGGTGGTTCAGTTGGTTAAGTGTCTAAGTGTCTGCCTTCGGCTCAGGTCATGATCCCAGCAAGCCACCCCGCATCAAGTCCAAGCTCAGTGGGGAGCCTGCTTCTTCCTCTCTTGCTCCCCCTGCATGTGCACTCCTTCCCTCCCTCTCTCTAATAAATAAAATCTTTAAAATAATAAAATAAATTAATAGCCTAAAATAATCCTTATGCCAAAGAGGCATATTCTGAGGTGGTATATTCTTCTCTCCTTCAACCCGTAAGAACTGAGATTCTTCTATTAGTAAAGAATAAATACTAACTCGGGCTAGATTCAGAGACACCTATGAGAGAGGGAGGGAGAGAGGATGGAAGAGAGGAAAAAATGAAGGGGAAGGGAGAGAATGATAATATTTATTAGAAAGACACTGGAAGGATTTTGTGATGTTCCAGGGGTTTCTTTGACAATTTCCAATAGCACATTGATTTTTAACTTTGATTACATAATAGAATCACTTAGGCAAGGTGTTCCAACAAGTTTCCCCAGAATGTGCTACTTTGGCATGTGGACTATTTTGAGGCAATCAATATCCAGCAGATTCAAGAAAACTTTTTAACTCTCGTTTAAACTACCTAAAAGAATTTAGAGAGGGGACCTGGCCCAGAAAGAGATCTATTACCAATAGATAACTTTTTTTTTTTTTTTCCTAAATGACCTATCTCTATGACAGGACAAAAATCTGATTACCAAGCATCTGCTCTTCTTATGGCCCTGTGAGTCACCCACCTCCCCACTGAAGGCCCAGGCCCCTATCTCATTCCTTAGCTCATGATGGCATATAAGCTTCAATGACCCAGTTTATCCTTGAGTCTCATTGTCTTTGGGGAGGATCAAATTTGGTTTTTCTCTTATTACTCTGTTCTACATTAATTTGATTATTAGACCAACCAAAAAATTAAGAAGGGTAGAATAAAAAGTTTTTGTAGGAGGGGTTAAGATGGCAGAGGAGTAGGGGAACCCTAAACTTGTCTTATTTCTTGAACACAGCTAGATAGTTATTCAATCATTCTGAAAACCCAAAAAATCAACCAGATGTCTGAGAGAACAAAAAGTGCAAGTCTACAAGTAGAAAAGTGACCACTTTTTGGAAGATTTCTTTAAACAAGCCGACCAAACACACCCAGGATCTAGGGGGGTTTCTGTTTTCATTTTTGTTTTTGAGTTTGTTTGTTTGTTTGTTTGTTTCCCTTCTTCTTTTCTTTAATGGAAAAATTGACATGATAGAGAAATTCACCCCCAAAGAAAGAATAGGAAGTAGAACTCATCACCAGGGATTTAGTCAGTACAGATATAAGTAAGATGTCTGAACTAGATTTTAAAACAACGATTATAAGGATACTAGCTGGGCTTGAAAGAAGCATAGAAGACATTAGAGAATCCTTTCCTTCAGAGATAAAAGGACTGAAATCTAGTCAGGCCAAAATTTAAAATGCTAGAACCAAGATGCAAACCGAAATGGATGCCATAAAAATGAGGATAGACAAAGGAGAGAAACAAGTCAGTAATATAGAAAAAGTTATGGTGATATAGATAAAATTATGGAAAATAATGAAGCTATTTAAGAAGAAAAGAAGAGGGAAAGAAAGATAATAGATCATAACGGTAGACTTAAGGAACTCTCCAACTTATTAAAATGTAATAACATTCATATCCTCAGAGTCCCAGAAGATGAAGAGAGAGAAAAAGGGGCAGAAGGTTTATTTAAACAAATTATAGCTGAAAAAATTCCCTAATCTGGGGAAGAACACAGATACCAAAATCCAAGAAGCACCAAGAACTCCCATTAAATTCAACAAAAACCAACCATCACCAAGACATATCGTAGTCAAATTTACAAACTACACAGACAAAGAAAGAATCCTGAAAGCAGCAAGGAGGGGAAAGCCTTTAACCTACAAGGGAATACAGATCAGATTCCCAGCAGATCTGTCCACAGAAACTTGGCAGGCCAGAAGAGAGTGGCAGGATATACTCAATGTGCTGAATGGGAAAAATATACAGCCAAGAATTCTTTGTCCAGAAAGGCTGTCATTCAGAATAGAAGGAGAGATAGAGTTTCCCAGACAAACAACAACTAAAGGAGTTCTTGCTACTAAAGCAGCCCTGCAAAAAATTTTAAGGGGGATTCCTTGAGTGGAGGAAAAAAGATCAAATGCAACAAAAACTATAAAGAACCAGAGAACATCACCAGAAATACCCACTCTACAGGTAAAACAATGGCAGTGAATTCATACCTTTCAATAAGCACTCTGAATGTAAATGGACTACATGCTCCAATCAAAAGACGTAAGGTATCAGAACAGATTAAAAAAAAAAAAAAAAAGATCCATTTATATGCTGCCTACAAAAGATTCACTTTAGACCTAAAGACACCTACAGATTGAAAGTAAGGGGACAGAGTCGTGCCTGGGTTGGTTAAGCATTTGACTTCAGTTCAGGTCATGATCTTGGGGTTCTGTGATGGAGCCCCACGTCAGCACTCAATGGGGAGTCTGCTTCTCCCTCTCCCTCTGCCCTTCCCTTGACACATGCACTCTCTCTTTCCCTCTCAAATAAATAAAATCTTTTAAAAAAAGAAGAAGAAAGAAAGTGAGAGGATGGAGAAATGCAGCTATCAAGAAGATCTAACAATTATAAATATTTATGCCCCCAACTTGGGAGCACCCAAATATATAAATCAATTAATAATAAATGTAAAGAAACTCATTGATAATAATATAATAATAGTACGGGGCTTCAACATCCCACTTACAACAATGGACAGATCATCTAAGCAGAAAATAAACAAGGAAATAATGGCTTTGAAATATCCTGGACCATATGGATTTAACAGATACATTCAGAACACTTCATCCTAAAGCAACAAAATACACATTCTTTTCAAGTGCACATTGAACATTCTCCAGAATAAATCACATACTGGGTCACAAACCAGCCCTCAACAAGTACAAAAAGATCAAGTTCATACCATGCATATTTTCAGACCACAATGTTTTGAAACGTGAAGTCAGTCACAAGAAAAAATTTGGAAAGACCTCAAATACATGGAGGTTAAAGAACATCCTACTAAAGAATAAATGGGTTAACCAGGAAGTTAAAGATGAAATTTAAATATGGAAGCAAATGAAAATGAAAACAAGTGTCCAAACCTGTAGCAAAGACAGTCCTAAGAGGGAAGTATGTTACAATTCAAGCCTACAAGAAGCATGAAATTCTCAAATACAAAACCTAACCTTAATCTAAAGAAGCTAGAAAAGGAACAGCAAATAAAGCCTAAAGCCCTATCAAATAGCACCTATCAAAATAGCACCAGAAGAAGGGAAATAATAATTAAAGCAGAAATAAATGATATAGAAACAAACAAACAACAACAAGAAACAAACAAAATTTTTAAAAAACTGATCAATGAAACTAAGAGTCAGTTCTTGGAAAGAATGAATAAAATTGATAATCCCCTAGCCAGACTTACCAAAAAGAAAAGAGAAAGGACCCAAAGAGATAAAATCACAAATGAAAGAGGAGGACAGATCACAACCAACTACAGAAATACAATCATAAGAGGCCACTATGAAAAATTATATGCCAACAAACCGGGCAATCTGGAAGAAACAAATTCCTAGAAACTTACAAATTACCAAAACTGAAACAAGAATAGAAAATTTGAATAGACCCATAACCAACAAAGAAATTGATTCAGTAATCAAAAACCTCCCAAAAACAAGAGACTTGGCCCACATGGCTTCCTAAGGGAATTCTACCAGACATTTAAGGAAGATTAATACCTATTCTTCTCCAACTGTTACAAAAAATGGAAATAGAAGGAAAACTTCCAAACACATGCTACAAAGTTAACATTACCCTGATTCCAAAACCAAAGACCCCACTAAAAAGGAGAATGACAGGCCAATATTCCTGATGAACACAGATGCAAAAATTCTCAGTAAAATAGTAATAAATTGGATTCAACAGTACCTTAAAAGCATTTTTCATCATCATCAAGTGGGTTTATTCCTGGGCTGTAGATTTGGTTCAATATTCACAAATCAATCAATGTGATATATCTCATCAATAAAAGAAAGAATAAGAACCATATGATCATATCAATAGATGCAGAAAAAGCACTTGACAAAATACAGCATCCATTCTCGATAAAAACCTGCAACAAAGTAAGGATAGATGACATACCTCAATACCATAAAGGCTCTATACAAAACACCAACAGCTAATATCATCCTCAATGGGGAAAAACTGAAAGCCTTACCCCTATGGTCAGAAACAAGATGAGGATGTCCACTCTCACCATTACTATTTAACATAGTACTGGAAGTCTTAGTCTCAGCAAAAAGACAACAGAAAGAAATAAAATGTATCCAAATTGGCAAGGAAGATGTCAAACACTCACTATTTGCAGATGACATGATTCTTGATGTAGAAAACCTAAAAGACTTAACCAAAAAATTGCTAGAACTAATACATGAATTTAGCAAAGTCACAGGATATCAAATCAATTTACAGAAATCTGTTGCATTTCTATACACAAATAATGAAGCAGCAAAAAAAGAAATCAAGGAATTGATCCCACTTTCAATTGCACTGGAAACAATAAGATACCTATGAATAAACCTAAATAAAGAGGTAAAACATCTGTACTCTGAAAACTATAGAACACTTACGAATAAAATTGAATAGGACCATGGAAAAGCATCCCATGCTCTTGGATTAGAAGAGCAAATATTGTTAAAATGTTTATACTACCCAAAGCAGTTTACACACAATGCAATCCCTATCAAAATAGCACCAGCATTTTTTCACAGAACTAGAACAAATAATCCTAAAACTTGTATGGAACCACAAAAGAGCCCAAATAGCCAAAACAATCCTGAAAAAGAAAAACAAAACCGGAGGGATCACAATTCTGGATTTCAAGCTATATTACAAAGCTGTAGTGATCAAGACAGTATGGTACTAACACAAAAACAGACAGATCAATGCAACAAAATAGAAAAGCTGGAAATGGACCCACAAGCATATGGTCAACTAAGCTTCAACAAAGCCAGAAAGATTATCCAATGGTAAAAAAGCCTCTTCAACAAATGATGGATAGAAAACTGGACAGCAACATGCAGAAGAATGAAACTGGACCACTTTCTTGCACCATACAGAAAAAAATAAATTAAAAATGGATGAAAGATCTAAATGTGAGATAGAAGCCATAAAAATCTTGGAGGAGAACACAGTCAGCAACTTCTTTCACCTCAGCCAAAGCAACTTCTTACTAGACGCATCACCAGAGGCAAGGGAAACAAAAGCAAAATGATCTTTTAGGACTTCATCAAGGTAAAAAGCTTCTGCACAGTGAAGCAAACAACAAAACTAAAAGGCAGCCTACAGAATGGGAGAAGATATTTACAAATGACATAGCTGATAAAGGGTTAGTATACAAAATCTATAAAGAATTTATCAAATTGAATACCCAAAAAACAAAAAATACTATTAAAAATTGGGCAGAAGACATGAATAGACACTTTTCTAAAGAAGACGTCTGGATGGCTAACAGACACATGAAAAGATGCTCATCATTATTTATCATCAGGGAAATGCATATCAAAACTGTAATGAGATATCACCTCACCCCTGTCAGAACTGCTAAAATCAACAACACAAGAAAAAACAGGTGTCGGTGAGGCTATAGAGAAAGGGGAACCCTCTTGCACTGTTGGTGGGAATGCAAACTGGTACAGCCACTCTGGAGAACAGTATGGCTGCTCCTCAAAAACACTAAAAATAGAACTACCCTACAATCCAGAAATTGCACTACTAGTTATTTATACAAAGGATACAAAAAATAGTGATTCAAAGGGGTACATGCACATGGCAGCACTATTGGCAGACAACAATAACCAAACCATGAAGAGAGTCCAAATGTTGTCCATTCACTGATGAATGGATAAAGAAGAGGATATTTACACACACACACACACACACACACACACACATATTTATATATATATGGATATATATATATATATATAATGGAATATTACTTAGCTATCAAAAGAATGAAATCTTGCCATTTGAAATAACGTGGATGGAGCTAGAATGTATTATGCTAAGCAAAATAAGCAATTCAGAGAAAGACATACCATATGATTATACTCATATGTGGAATTTAAGAAGCACAACAGATAAATATATGGGAAAGGGGGAAAAAGGAAAGTAGGAAACAAACCATAAGAGACTCTTAAAGATAGAGAACAAACAGGGTTGATGGAGGGAGGTGGGTGGGGAATGGGCTAGATGGGTGATGAGTACTGAGCGTTGTATATAAGTGATGAATTACTGAATTCTACTCCTAAAACCAGCATCGCACTGTATGTTAGCTAGCTAAAATTCAAATAAAAATTTAAAAAAGAAAAGTTTTCCTCCCCTACATGGGTAAATCTGAAATATAAGCCATGCAAAGGCTCTACGGAAACAAATTACTTTAGAATCTCTAGGGATGGAGCCCATGAATAAGTACACTTAAAAAGCTCCCCAGGAGAACCTAGGTGGCTCAGTTGGTTAAGCATCTGCTTTCAGTTCAGGTCATGATTCTGGGGTCCTGATTCTCAGGGAACCTGCTTCTCCCCCTCCCTCTGTTGCTCTCCCTGCTTGTGTTAGCTCCCACACTCTCTCTGTCAAATAAATAAATAAAGGCCTTAAAAAAAAATAAATAACTCTCCAGCAGATCTCTATGTATAGCCATAGCCAGGATTGATAACTATTCTTTTGGAATGTTGGCATTAACATCACTCAATCTTAATAACTCTCAGGTCCATTGTTTTTAGTTTAAAATTTTAAAACGTCCAGGAGAGAGAATATAAATGACCCAATTTACATTCAGAGGATACTACTGAAAAAAATTTGCCATTGCCAAGAAAGCAAAGTCATATTGGAGCAGACATGGCTGATGGCAGCTGGGAATCCTTGCCTATGGATCAGAGTGTGTTGAATTACTGCGAGCTGGGCAGTCCTTCAGAACGTGTCCATTATACCGCCCATGGGTGTGATGTGAGGCTTCATGCTTAACCAGTTCTCCCTTCTTCCCTGACAACACATACATAAAATGGCACCACAGAGTCCAGATTCCAGCAGGAAAGCCCAGAATGACACCAAAATGAGTCCAGGACGTTTCAGGCACCCTCACCAGTGCATTTATTCATTCAAACACCAACATCACCCAACAAAAGTTCTGCATTAGTGAATAAATAAGAATGGCTTGTTATTATTGTAACAAAGCCAAGTCTCTGCTTTTTCTTACTTTATAATTGTATGTGAAATAATAGTTTAAACTATATAAGAAAAGCTTCTCTTAACCAAATAAGGATTTCCCAAACTAACCTACACCAAACATAACAGACCCTCTTTTTCCTTAATAAGTAACACAAAGATGAATTTGGTCTGAGTTTAGTTCTAACACAAACTTGGAATTAAAGTTTGGAAGAACTTTTTTTAATGTAATAAACAACTACCCCAGCTATGACACAGATATAAAAGGAAAGCAAATTAGCATGTGCGGAATAGCCAATTAGTCAAAAACAGTATATGTATATGTTCTTCCAAACACAAGCTTATGGAAAATTCCTAGGAAGTTCTCAGCACCAGGGGAAACTGGAAATCAGAGTGCTACTTTCCAGATAGTCATCGTTTTCAATGGTAACCAAACTGAAATGCAAAGAGATCATTAAGCATCTCAAGATAAAATGTGACAGGGCAGAATGAGTTAGGGGTATGTGAGTCACCATACTAGCCCACAGCGAGTTTGCATCAGGAGCTCAGCCCTGCCGCTGGACACTCCACCAAGTATCGGTGGCTTGGGCTGCTCAGTCTCCTTCACAATGTCCTTGAATCCCAAACACTAGAGTCCAGGTGTCATGAAGGAGCAACTATATATTCATACGGTTTATAATGTGGTTGGGGAGAGGAGATAAAATAATGGAGACCTAACGTGCCAAAGTATATAATGACTGTCCCAAAAAATGCAGAGTTATCTTAGTTTGGGTTCCTCCCGAAGCTGAATTTGAGACAAGGAATTCAAGCACAAATACTTCAGGAGGTGCAGGAAAAGGGCAGTACAGGAACGGTAACTGAGACAGGGATGAGAAGGCAGACCATAAAGGACATGTCCACAGCAAGTTAGCCCCACCAGCAGCTGCAGCTCAACCCCCGTCCAGGAGCCTTTGAAGGACATCCGTCAAGATTATGCCACCCAGAGTGAGGGAAGGTGGGCATTTACACAGCAACTCTCATCAGTCATTGGTTGAGGGTTATGTTGGGGGAAAACAGGAAACTGTCAGTTCCTGGGAATTCAGGCCTGGTGGGCATATGGACAGACTGGCTGCAACAGTCAGGAAAAGTCCTCAGCAAGTGAGATGTGTTCTGGGAATTGAATGCAATTCACATAATGACATGGTAAGACTTGAGAGGATAGCATGGGCATTGACAGCCACTGCTACAAAGTGGAGTGGCCTGGCATGCCCCAGTGGCTCAGTCGCTTGATCGTCCCACTCTTGATTCCAGCTTAGGTCATGATCTCAGGGTCATGAGATTAAGCCCTGCTTCCTTCTGGGCTCCACACTCAGTGGGGAGTCTACTTGAGATTTTCTCTCTCCTTCCCTCTCTTCCCCTCCCTACCACACTCTCTCTCTCTCTCTCTCTCTCTCTCTCTCTCTAATAATAAATAAATAAATCTTTAAAAGGGAAGTGGAGTGACATATTAGGCATTAGAGAAAGCACAGTAGGTGTGACCCCAGTACACCTATGTTTGAGGCCAAGATCAGTAATACCTACTCTTGGGGATGTTGTGAGAAGCAGATGCAAATAGATGCACCCTCTACAAAATAAAGCAAAACATCATCAACTGACTACTTTCAGAACTGAGGTACTAAACCTTATATTGGAAAAGGATATAGTCTTTGGAGTCACAGTCTTCCGTTCAAGTCCTAGGTCTACAACCTTTTGACTATAGGACTTTGATTCAATGACTTCAGACTCTCTTTATCTATCAAATGGGACCAATTGATAACACCTAACTCCTAATGTTGCTTGGAATTAGAGGCACTTACGCATGTAAACCATCTAAGACAATGTCTGACAAATGGTACAAATCCAAATCTTTTCTGTCATTATCCTCATCTTCCATATTACCATTAAATAGAAATCTGTATTGGGTCAGACTGCCATAACCAAATACCCTAAAATGAATGGGAAATATATTTTCCCACAGATCTGAAGACTGGGAAATTCAGGAGCTTGGTGCTGGCCAATTCAGTTTCTGGTGAAAGCTGTTTTCTTGGCTTCCAGATGGCTGCCTTCTCGCTGTATCCTCATATGGCAGAGATTGAGGGACATCTGTCTCTCTTCCTCTTCTTATAAGGCCACTAATCCCATCATGAGGCACCCTGATCATGGCCTATTCTAACCCAAATGGCATCACAAAGGTTCCACCTCCAAATACCATCACCTTGGGGGTTAGGGCATCAGAATATGAATTTGAGGGGGAATACAAAGATTCAGTCCATATTCTTTTTTTTAAGATTTTATTTATTTATTTGACAGACAGAGATTACAAGTAGACAGAGAGGCAGACAGACAGAAGTGAGGGAGGGGAGGAAGCAGGCTCCCTGCTGAGCAGAGAGCCAGATGCGGGGCTCAATCCCAGGACCCTGGGATCATGACCTGAGCCGAAGGCAGAGGCTTAACCCACTGAGCCACCCAGGCGCCTCTCTAATATTCTTTAACAGTTATTCTCCACTGATGCATGTTAAAAGGTAGTATACAATGACAACAAATGGATAGGTAGAATAACAGAAAGAAAGAAGATTATAAGGCAATGAGTGGAGATAGTGGAGTGGTTAAAAAAAATTTTTTTTTTCATTTTATGTAACTCTGTTTCCAGGTCACCTAAAAGCAAATGTTCAATGTTTTCTCCTTGTACCCAGTATTGTCTGTGTTGCTTGCTAGTGGACAGCTAAATTACACTAGCAAACAAATGCAACAAGGAGAGTACAGTGTCTGTGAAACTGAAACGAATTCCTATTATGGCAAACCATTTTTCTTTAATGTCTGCTTCTCCGCTCTAGTAAATAGGACATAGAGAACATAATTGAATATTTGGTGATTGAAAATCTTTCAGTGTCTGTGGATTCTCATCAGTTCTCATCACACAGCCTGTAGGTGTACTTGTGGGAAAGCAACAGATCAGACAGAATCATTAATGGCTGTAAGGTACTCCCAGAGGCTTTGTTTTGTCTTTGCCCTTTAAAAAAAAATAAACACTTAATATCAGTTTGGTAAAGATTTTGTGAATTTTCTCTATCTGATTGAGATTGGGGGGGGGGGGGTTGTTTACTGATCTCTGAATGAAATGAACTCTCTCTTTCTCTGCACACAGTGTGGAGTCCCTAAGCATCTGGGGACTAGATATGTTCTAGACCTGAAGAGAGGGTTAGTGTGACCAGCCTTTTGTCCAATTATGGAGCCTATAGGCATTCATCCAGGGGAATCTTCTCCTAGATCTGTGTTCTGAGTCCTTCAGTGAAGACTTGTTCATATGATCTATGCCCACCCTACTCCAATGGGCTTTGCTCTGGCCAATTCTGCCTTTACATAAGAGTCTTTCCTAAAGCAATGAGATATCCCAGGATGCAGTTCCTCATGACCTATTCTGTACGATTTCCTCCTAGCTATATTTCAGAATTCTGGAAGTTGTAGTCTTCAGATGGACCTCTTAATGGATATCAGAAAGGAGGAGTCTTGGGGTGAAGTGTAGGAGATTTGGGAGACAGGTCACAGACCTATCTTGTTCAGAAGATAATTCCTACACAAATGAAAACCGCTACCCGATTCACCAACTGGGGAGGACTCCGAGTCCAGAGTCAAGGGTGATCATTGACCTTCATCAGAGTTTTCTCCTCTCTCTGTAATATTCTGGTTCAGTGAGGGGGTGGAGTTTGTGAAGCCATAGTATGCTCTTCAAAATCGAATCCCAACCATGTTGCAGGAAAAGTAGTCTAGCTGGACTCAACTATTTTTGTTTTCTCCTCGGTTTATAGCTTTGGTATCAACTTTTTTGTGGTTATTTGTGATAAATTAAAAGTTTAGAAGTTCAGAGGATACTTATCAGGTATTACTTATCAGTTACCATAGCTGTGCAGAAATACCAGAATAAGCATAGTAAATTTCTAGTTACAGTGAAAGTTACACACATAAGTTAGGGGGTAACCTAACCATCAGCCAAAGTGGCTGAGAACATAGTAAAATAGTACCAGCTTCTGTGCATTAAAGCTCTTTGTACCTGGCTCATGAGAAAGCCTTCAAAATCACCAGTTATGGAAACCAACAGCCATTCAGTTCTTCCTCCTCAAACAACCCAATTTTTAGGTGGGTACATTACAACCTAAAATAAAAGATTCACTTCTTCAGCCTTCCCTGCTGCTAAGAGGGATCATGTAACTAAATACTGGCTACTAAAAACTTGAAATACTAGTTGGACTTCCAGGATTTTCCCTGAAAGGAAGGCACTGCCCTCTTCTTCCATACTCCATCCTACTGCCTGGAATACAGACAGGGTGACTGGAGCTCTAGCAACATCTTAGAACACGAGGATGACTGGAGCTCTAGCAACATATTAGAATACGAGGATGAGGGGCGCTGGGTGGCCCAGTCAGTTAAGCATTTGGCTCTTGATTTTGGCTCCACACTCAGCAAGGAGTCTTCTCTCTCTCTCTCTCTCCCTCTGCCCCTCCCTTTGCTCATGCCCTCTTTCATTATAAATAAATAAATCTTTTTTAAAAAATAAGGGTGAGGGTTATGTGCTAGCAATAATAGAGCAGAGAGCCTGGGTCACCAAGAACTTTCTTGAGTCCCTATTCCAATCTTATGTTTCTGAGTAACAAACCACCAAAAATTTGGTGGCACAGAACAACAGCAATTAGTTACTATAATTGTTGCTCAGGGGCCTAAGGGTTAACTAAGCCTAAGGAGTCAGTCCTTGCTCAGGATTTCTCATGTGGGCTGGCTTCAGCTCATGGACTTCCTCACATATGTGAAGGCTAACGCTTACTATGGCCCCAATCTGGCAGCAGCTCTAAGCTGGAACACCTACACATGGCTTCCCAGTGTGGCCTGGACTTCCTCCCGGTGTGGCCTGGACTTCCTCCCAACATGGCAGCGGAAACAAGCCAGTGTTGTATAACCCTCTAGGACCTAGCCTCAGAAATTACAGTGCCACTCCTGCTATTCTCTGTTGGTTGAGGCAATCACAAGTTTTGTCCAGGTTCAAGGAGAAGGGGTCTCATTTACCTCTGGGGGAAGAGAACAGGGAATGGCAAGATCATAACTTAAAAAGAGCAGAAGATACTGTTATAGCTGTCTTTGAAAGATAAAATCTGCCATAACCCCATACTAGCCCTGAATTACCTACTTCCAGATTTATGTTATGGAAGAAACAAACATCTATCTTGTTTAAGCCAATGTTGTTATGGATTTTTCTATTATGTGCAGACCAACCTGATCCTAACTGATAGAGCTCCCAAGGCCATCACTCATAGTTGCTGTACATTTACTTTACACACAACTCTAACCAGCTTGTTTCATCTAGACTCTCCTTCTAAAGAAGATTGATGACAACTGAAGAGAAAGGGGGGGAAATGCTGTTAGAATCAAGCCAGGCACACCCATGGCAACAAAAAACTGAAGAAAGAAAGTGAAAAGTCAGAAAAAGTCAACCCCATTACTTGCAAAAGGCACAGCTGTCTGTGGTTATTCAGTAAAAAGACAAGCAGCAGTCTATGAGTCGAAAAACCCTAGACATTATAACCAAATTTAGAAAAACTCAAGAATTAATGAGGGCCCTAAAATATTAAAAAGGGATAGAGATTTATTCATGACAGTCCTATTACAGATAATTTTTGTACATATTATTACTGAAAACTATCTCTGTGAAAAGATTTTTTGTTGGTTTTTCCAAATGTGATTGCATATTCTTATACTCTTAAGAGAATCCATGAGAGAGAACTTATTCTCAATTCCATTTTTGAATTAAATAAAGGAACAAACAAAGAAAGCAGAAACGCATTCTTCATTCAGGAAGAAATGTTCAAATTAAGCTCAGGGCACACACTGGGTTTTGTATCCGGAGGGGTTCCTACATAGCTGCCTGTCCCTGTACTGGGGTCACACCAGCATCCCTTCCCTGGAAAATGACACAACATGTTCTTTCAGTAGGAAAGCCCACAGTCTGCAAAATCACCCCAGTCGCCACCTTCACATTTACAAACTAGAGTTAGCATCATCTTTCACAGTTAATGATTCTGTTTTGTTTGGGGCCTCAATATTTTTCTTGTTTTTTTCTGCTTCTAAAATGCCTTGGAATTAACCAATACTAAATTCAGCTTAGCAATTAAGAAAAATGAAGTGTTCTTCAGCTAACATCTTCCTCCTTCCATCAACCTCAAAGGGGAAAACATTTCTTTTTGAATTGTAAGTCTACTTCCTCACTAGCAGTGTTTAAAAAAATAAGAACCTAAATCCTAGGCATATGTAAGCCCTTCCCTTCTTGATTCTATTTGGCTTTGCTAAATAAGTCTCTACAAACACTTCAGTCTCTCATCTCCACTAGCCTTCAGAATTTTCTACACTTCAGTATATTCAGAAATAAGAGTAACACTTGCCAAAAAAATGGCTCCTTTTTGATCGTTACCCGGCATTCACTGCTGCATATCCAAGCCACAAGGCATTGCTCGGACAGACCCCTACCTTCTTGTAGTTTCTATTTTAACGAGCTATCATACATTAATTTATTAATGTTAATTAAGGTCTTTAATCCTTCAACTTCTCTATTTAGGATACGTCAATGTGTCCCCCACAGGAAAGATCTAGATAAAGATGACTTAGCTTTTTGAAATGTTCGGCTGCTTTAGAAAAGATCATACCTGAATCGGGTTAAATCCACCTAGTTTTGAATAAGGGCCATGAGCTGGCTTTGGTGGTCTTGTACCTAAGAAAAGAATACAAGCTGCAGCTCTGAATCTAGAACTAAGGTAAAAAATTTCAAAAATCCGAAATGTTGACTGGCATGACAGGAGAAGGCCAAAAGTGCGGACGGAGGCTGACTATGTGCGAAGAGGCTGATGGGAGCGATGGGTTCAGTGAGGAGGGCAGAGGACGCGATGGCTGCGATGGCTGCAAGTAGCAACTTCTGCAGAAACTGCTGATTGGTTTTATATATGAGATATCGTTAAAGTGTTACCTTTTGCATTTTCCCCTTCACCACAAATTTAATAACTTTATTTCCACCGCAGCTCCATCAATTTTAGTTTGGATGTGCTGTGATTCACTTCCCTAGAGCGTTTGCATAATACGTATCCCGCAGGTTTCATTTCTGTAAATCACTGCTTTTCGGGGAGAAAGGGGGTGGATTGCAGGCACGCTTCAGCCTTTGAGTAAGTTTTGAGACCAAAAGGAGATTGCATATCCTGATTGCTAAGTTATCTCTGCAGTTCACTGAGAAATTATTTTCCCTATAACACTTCCGTTTGTATATTCGATAAAGTTAATATCTGTGAAATCAGTTGATTCTCACTGCACTCAATTATACTGGAATAGACAGAAGATTGACTTCCTGGTATTGACAAGAAAGAACTCTCAATGTCTTTTGACTTATTATCTCTGGCAGTTGGAAAGAATTACAATAACACATAAAATTACTTCACAGGGTATGTTTAGAGAGCAAAGAAAATTAATGGAGGGATGGATTCTTAGGGTATTTTTGCCTTTTGACAAAGATTTCTATTTCCGTCAAACACTTTCTCTGAAACGAGCTGGAGGAACACAGTGTAAATTGATTTATCCACACCTCAAGAAATACCTGAGGTTTAATTGCCTCTGCAATATTTATGCTTACATAAATAATTCAATGGCAAATTAATCCAGCTTTTGTAATTACCTCCTATAGAGGCACATGGCTCAGTCCCGAGAACTTAATTGTGGCTTGATGAAGGTATTTAGGTCACTACAGCCAATAAACCATATAGAAATTTTCAAAGACATAAAGGAAAGAAATCCATAGCTTCCAAGCCTAAGCTCTTAGGAAGAAATATAGTATTTGCGGTTGATCCTGACCACTGTGGGCTTCAGGAAACATAGCTCTATTAATCAACCTTCTAAATATATGTTGTTCTCCACCTCATCCTCGAGCTCATAGCACACTGGATGCTTAAATCCGCAACTGGGAGACACATTTCCCTGATCAGCATATGTCCCACAGGTCAGGGTACAAGCAGCTGTCTCCTCCATTGTATTTTGTGCAGCACTTGTAGCCAGCCGACATCGAGCCTCTAGTCTCCTTTCATTTTGCTCACCGTCTACTTGTCCTCAGAGCCAAAGCTATAGTCCTGGACACAAATTTCAGGTCGACCGAGGGGAGGTAGGTGAGCTCAGTGCTGATGTCTTACTGGTTCCAGTGATAATTTGCTCTTTTTCCAAGAATTTATATTTTAAAAGCCAGGAGTACACCCCCCCCAAAAAAAAATAAAGATAAAAATCATACACCTTATCATTTGCTAGTTAGAATTGTAACTAAAATTGCCATGGAATTTTATAGCTTATTAAATGGTACGGTTGCCTTACCTGCTTACCCTATTCCTAACTGGAATGGGAAGGAACTTGTGTCCCTCAGTTGCATAGATAAAGAAGCACAGGTTCAAAGAGGCTGATAATAATTTGTAGAGCCAAGCTCAAATGCGGATCTTCTCATCCTACCCTGCATGCACTCCAAGGGGAGGGACTTTGGTTCACTACTCTCTACCCAGACCTAGAACAGTGTCTGCACGTAGTAGGTTCTCAGGAAATATTTGTGCAAACGAATGGATTGTAAATCCCATGCTCTTTGCTCGGGACCCCATTGTCTTCCTGGGAAACATGATCCTTCCACGCTCCATTCTCCTTTCCATGTCCAGACTGTCCTTCACATTTCAGGGATTATCATCGAGACTTCAAAACAACACCGACGTCTCCATCCCAGAACCTTCCCTCATGATTCTGCTCACATCCGATTATCTCATAATTGAGCATCTCGTCATGCCCTGTCTGAAGTTGGCTTCTCAATGTATGTGGGTCTTGTCTCCCAGAGCCTCACGTCTTCTTATTTCAGCCAAGCCAGGTGTGTCTGTGTTAATCTGCAGATGGGACCCATTCGTACTGAAGATTCAAGAGCTACAATTCAACAGCAAAATGTTGGCAAGGCAGCAAGCTGAATCCTTTTAACTCTTGCTGCTCCAGAGGAGAGTGAACAGTGGAAGAGAGGAAGGAGCCCCAAAGCCACAGGGAAGGATTCTTGTACGTCCCAGTCAATCCTTTTCCTGCTAAAAGCTACAATGGCCTGGGAGACCTCAGAGCCACAGAAGGAGGGAAGAGAGTTCATTTTATAGCAAGTGTTTTGCATGGTATATTTAGAGTAAGGAGAGCCGCACCTTCCAGAGCTTGTGCAGAAATAAGTCACGCCACCTGGTTGATGGCTTCCTCAATATTCTGGCGAGGAGGAATCCATGAGGAACGCCAGCACCAGCCAGGGGCTCTGCCTGTAAATGATTTTTAAATGTATTTGGTTTGGGAGTGCTGTTTGAGTAAACAGCTCTGCTTTTGTCATGATGTAGATAAACTCATCCTCAGTTTTTAATTTGCATGACAGAGTTAAAAACATTCTCAGGTGCATTTAACAAGGTTGTGGTCACTGTTCCAGTGACTGGACTGAGCTGACAGATGAGGACACTGACTGAGCAGGCTAGTTTTTAGGAACCTGACAGCAGTCTGGCCCGAATGACCTCAATGAGAACATGTAAGAAATCCTTGACTCAAGTGCCTTCCTTTTTCTCTGCACCCTTCATATTCTGGTATGCAGGTGCAGATAGATTTGGCTGGACCCCAACACTTCCCTCCCCACATTCTGGGCTAGTTCCTAGTACCACCAGCTGCAGATGATATTTTTGAGTAACTCTCTACCTACATAAACTGACGGTGTCTTCCTACTCCACTACATCCTATCTGTACCTTCTGGGTGCTCCCTTGGTCTCGTTGAAACTCAGGAGCTGTGCCCAATATTTCTCCTTTATCCCCTTCAAAGGTAGGCAAAGGGTTAATGTGTTTATGGAATGAAAGCCCACTCAAGTTTAAGTTTAGGAATGCATAAATACTTTCAGATACTGAAATATGACAAAACATCGTTTCTTAACCTGTAATCTGTAAATGGATTTCACTGGGCCTCCCTTCAAATTGTATGAAAATTCTCATGCTGGATACAAATGTTCATTTTGCTGAGAGGAGCATAATTAACTATTATCAGCTTCTCAGCAGGACCCTACTACCAAAAACATAGAGTTCTGCTATCAAAAACTCTCTAAAGCCTGGGGAGGGGAAAGGAAAAAAAAGGCAAAGAGATCTCATCCTCTTAAAAAATGGATGATGTTTCTGTAGAGTCAACAATCCTCTTTGTTATATAAGGCCCAGTCTGGAATCAGGGGAGGGGAAGACAAAAGGGTATCACGGCAGACCTGGATTTCTTCTAAAACAATATTTACAGGCTTTGTTACATCAGAGAACCCACTCTAATAGTCACACTTGGACAGCCGCGGGCATAGCCTCATCCAACTGCAGGACGTCTAGAGAAAGCATGTAGCAAAATTAGCTCCTTTCTAAAAAGCAAGGGTAAAGAGTCTCTTCTGAGAAATATTTGAGGGCTCCATCAATTCTCCTAAGAGCCTCTCTTAGTCTTTTGATATTCAAATCCTTCTCTTTTGAAGGGCCTCTCCTACCATCCTCACAGCTGATTTTCCTTTCTTTAGTTGTTAACTGGTCTAACTCTGCCAGATTCACATTTCTCAAAGCCCCCAACAGTGCTTGCAAGAAATCCCACATCTTTTGTAAGATTCAGTTTCACGTTTCCACTGGCCTTGTTTTTGCACTGACACATGGGGTGTTGACACACTGTATGGCTGACACAAGATGAAGCAGGTAGGGGTATCTAAGAGCAGATATTTTATAATTGCTCAATTAGTGAATATTTTTATGCAGCTATGTTCTACAACATGGTGACTGTTGTAACTCATAATAAATATTCAGATAATCAGGACCCCCCCCAATACATCAAAATGTTAACAACAGCAATCTTTAAGTGGTGGGATTATGGGTAATAAAAAAGATAACGGACATTAATTGAGTGTTCTCTATGCGTGCTAAGCACTTTACAAACATGACCTCAGTTAATATTCACAGAAACCACCCCCCACCCCCACCCCCAGAGCTGCTATTATTTTCCTTCTTCTCAAATGAGGAACCTGAGGTTTAGAGAGGTTAAAATACTTACCCAAGGTCACAGTGGGAAGTGGCAGGGCTGGGATCTAACTCGGTGAGTCTGACTTTAGAATCCAGACTCTTAACCTCCTACTTATTTGTACTTTCTTCTTCACACAAAGAAAATTTATTACTAGTACATAAAGGGGGAAAATGATTATTTCTTAAAACCACTGAGTAAAATTATCACCTTGTACAGATTTTCAAATGCATATCCCCCAATCTGTTTAAGGTCCATTTGATAATTATCAACTATCAAAACTTATTTCTCTGGGATTTTATTAGAAGTGGCACTTAAATTTCATTTTTAAAAATGAACATTTCAGTCAAATGTTTTCAACCACTAACCAATCTCTCACTAGAAGCCTGTGCCATTTGCTGTCTGCAAAGTTCCTCTTTTGGGAAGAATACTAACTCCCCTCTTGCTTCTAGACTAAAAACTAAGCTCGCACAGAGAGAGCTAAACTAAAGAGGAAGGGCTAGAAACTTCATTCTGTCCCGCGAGGGACAAGAAAGATTTCGAATTTGTATTTAATCATTTGTTCAGTGGATTTTAAATATTACTTGTATAGATTTCCATTCATTTTACATGTTATTAATATTAATACTTTATTCATAATATTTATGTAGTAATGTGATTGTATTAGAGTTCTCCAGAGAAACAGAACCACTAAGATATATAGAGATACATATATAAGAGGACATTTATTATAGGAATTGGCTCACAGAGTTATGGAGGCCAAGAAACCCACAATTGGCCCTATCTGTGGTCTGCACCCTGGATCCTCAGAAAAGCTGATGGAGTCATTCAGTCCACGACAGTAGACCTGAGAAGCAAAGGGAGTCAACGGTGCAACTCCCTGTCTAGGGGAGGGTTAGAGAGTAAGTCCCAGAGTCCAAAGACTTAAGAACCAGGAGTTCCAATGTCACAGGGTAGGAGAAGATGGATGTCCCAATTCAAAATTAAAGAGAACTCACCATTCCTGCACCTTGTGTTCTATTCAGGCCCTCAACAGATTGAATGATGCCTGCCAATGCTGGTGAGCACAATTTTCTTTACCCAATGTACTCAATTAAACATACTTTCTTCCAGAACATCCTCACAGATACATTTAGAAGTAAGTCTTTAACCTGCTATCTGGGGATCTTTGAGCCCAGCCAAATTGACACATAAAATTAACAATCACAGGGGCACCTGAGTGGCTCAGTCAGTTAAGCATCGAACTCTTGATTTTGGCTCAGGTCATGATCTCAGGGACATGGGATCAAGCCTTGTGTCAGGTTCTACAGTCAGCAGGGAGTCTACTTGAGATTCTCTCTCTCTCCCTCTCCTTTTGCCCCTTCCTCCCCCCCCTCAAAAAATAAATAAGTCTTAAAAAAAATTAATCATCACAGTGACCATGGATACTTCAAAGAGCAGGGACCATAGGAAAACCACATATGTCAGGCTGTTCAAAATATCTTTTGGGAGCTTTGAGTAGGAAACTATAGGATGGGTATGATGGTAAGAGGAGGAACAGGGGTGGGGTATACTTCAAACAGACTTTGGGAATGATAAAGAGATAATAGAATATGGCCTCAGGAGGCCAACTAGGGAGGGCTAATATTTCTCCTCTGCACAGCAGTATGGGCAGCAGTTCTATGGCCATGTGGGTGGTAGCCAGCACAAAGGGAGCTTGTCCATGCTCTGATGCCATTAAGATGGAGTAGCTTGGAACATCAGATTTATATGTTAAGAAGGAACTAGCAGAATCCCCGTTTTCCTTACATAACCCCGAGTAGCAGCCCATTAGTCTTATTGAAGACTGGTTGGATTTTTTCAGTTTTCTTTCTAAGAAGCCAATATTCTGAAGACATACCTTGGGCTGAATAAACCTATGGATGAGAGGACTCCAAGGGATGGAAACGAGAATCTGATACTGAGATAATGGCCTTACTGGTACCATAGGCTGGTGAAGCAGAAGTCACTAGATATACTTACAGAGCTTATGTGCTCTTTTATATGATTTTTTTACCTTAGTTGAATTGATTTTTATGGAACAGAAGTATGAGTTGTTTTTATATTTATATAATTAACCCTATTGGCTTTGTTTATAATATTTTTATATTGCTCTCACATTAATAATAATTTATAGCCCTAAGGCATACCCTGTGTGCTAAGCATTAGGCTAACAACTTAAATTAGATAATTTCAATCAATACAACAATAGGTCTAACTTTATTGCCCTTCACAACCAGGATAATAAGCTTTTTTCGTATCTTATAATTTTGTAATTTTTTTTATAATTCACACATTTTTACTTACAACCTGAAAAGACTAAGACACCAAGCCCTATTGCATAGAAGTTCAAAAGACCTTATTTCCAGCAATGAAATGTGACCAGAAGTGATGTGTGCCATATCCAGGCCAAGGCTTTTTTTTTTTTAAGACTTATTTATTTATTTGAGAGAGAAAGACAGACAGAAAGTATAAGTGGGAGGGGCAGAGGGAGAAGGAGAGAGAGAATCGTAAGCAGACTCCCCACTGAGCACAGAGCCCAACACAGGGCTCGATCTCATAAGCCTGAGATCATGACCTGAGCTGAAATCAAGAGTCCGATGCTTAACCAACTGAGCCACCCAGGTGTCCCCAGGCCAAAACTTTTTAGAAGAGAGTCTGCCTCCTCCACACTTTCTTTCTCCCTTTGACCAGGTAGATGGAGAGAAGACAAAAGAAGAAGGCTACCCAGTGAACTTTCTGAGAAAACGGGCATATTCTGTACCTGTACTATCTCATATGATATCCCCTAGTCACATGTGAACCTTTGATATCCAGTTAGGACAATTGAGGAATTGAGTTTTTAATTTAATATACTGTAATGCCTCTGGTAAAGTATTTCTAATTAATTTAAATTTGTTATGGAATTCATCAAATAAAGTACTTGAGGGTTGAGATTGACAATAACATGGGAAGGAATTGGAAAATGTAAATGTTCCCTAAATTGGTAGATTTGTTTGGCAGGAGTCAAATAGTCGCCAATAATTTGTGAATCAAAATAAAGCAAAAACAAAACAAAACAAAAAAACCCATAAACTCTTAATATAGTTACAGTTGATATTTTCACAGTTTCCTTCTGACTGGGTAAGAAATTAAACTCCCCTTTACTACAGAATTAATTTTCCTCTCCCACTGGTAAATAAATTACCATTTTGAGGCAGCCAGACGTAAGGTACACAGGCATAAAGCCACCTTTTGAAAAATCTCTTGGTTCCCTAGAGCACTTGTATCTTTTATTGGTATTTATTATTACAACCCAATGCTTCTAATGGTTGTTAAACTCAGCTGCTCTGCAAACCTTCAGAACAAATAACGAGAGTGGAGTTGCTTCTGAACATCACTGCCATCCGTTACTCTCAAGGCAGCAAGACCAGTGCCCTGCTTTATAAATGGGTTTATGCTAAAGTTCTAGAAAGCAAGCTTTTATTCTGCCAATGGAGTGCTGAAAGAAAACATGGAGCATACACTCTTTATATATATATATATTTTATTTATTTAACGGAGAGAGAGATCACAAGTAGGCAGAGAGAGAGGAGGAAGCAGGCTCCCTGCTGAGCTGAGAGTCTGATGCAGGGCTCGATCCCAGGACCCCGAGATCACAACCTAAGCCGAAGGCAGCGGCTTACCCAACTGAGCCACCCAGGCACCCCTTGGAGCGTACACTATTAATGGGCTATTAACATTTTAACTGTGAAGGCCAGAGACAATGTTGGCCCATGGCTCCCTTACACACTCTCACGTGCAGAAACCAGTTACAACTAAAAAGAATACTTAGCCATTCTAACCCCAGAAAACTCTGATTGCTTTTTACCTTCTGTTTATTTTACAAATAGCTTTAGCTACCACTGGGAAAGACTTGGGTGATGAGTGAGTGTAAAAGGCAATGGGGTCCTCACGATGGAAAGGGTTGCCAGTTTCATGAAAGGCAAGTCTATGAGAATGATCTGTGTTTCATTAGCCACCTTCAGGCTTCTCCAGCACGTTCCTTGGGGAGGACCTCTTGGCTCTTGGTGGCAGAGACTGTGACTCAGAGTCAACATTCATATTGCGGTTCCTCATCTTACTAGCTGCATGACCGAGGGCAGGTCACCTCCCCGAACCTCAGTTTCCTCTTCCCCCTGGTGCAGACCAGGGGTGTGGAATACTGGAATTGCCCATCGTTAGGAGTCAATACGTGTAGCTATTCTCTTTTTCCGGAGACGTCTCCCTCCTTCTCTTACGGGACACCACTCCTTACACGGACAACACTGGGTACCACATGGCAACGTGATCATTTCTAAAACCTCAAAACTCATTCAACTGAAAACAACTTCATAACATAACTGAGAACTAGAAACACATTTTGAGAAGCCGATAAAAGGAAGCAACTCCAAACAGTAATGTATATGGGTCACTCCATTTATGGATCAGAGAGATGGAAGACTCAAAGGTCCTCCAAACGGGTCTGAGCCAGACAGCGCTCCTTGTTACCTCGGAAAGAGATTTCACTACTTTCTTTACTTGTGGTAACCATTTGAGTAATAAAGTGCAGATCCTTGAATTTTATAAAATAAAATCATTATGACCACAGAAGGGGTAACTACTGCTGGGCCCACCACCTTTCTCCCATTTGTTGTGTTGGATTTCTGTGATTTGCATGTTTGTCTTGTGTTTAATAGGTAGATATTGGACATGGCAGAAATCTGAATGACCTGAAGCTTTTCCCAAATGGTTCAAATCCAAGGCTTTGATTCAAGTAAGGATTGCAGATGTTGAATATCTGGTGTCTGCCAGGGATCCACCAAGATACTGGAGAAGATCATAGAGGACAGATGTCCCCAAACATAGCCTGATGCAGCCTCACTGCCCAACTTCCCAGCAAATCACTCTCCCTTTCCTTAGGTATAGTTCAAAGGTCTGAGGAAGGCCTCAAACAGTAAGGGGATTATAAAAGATGTTACCACACAGACAGAAGCCTACGGTATATAAGCATGTTTAGAAAATCATTTCTCCTGTGAGCTGTTCTTTAACAACATACTGTGTTTGTCTGTGACAAACTCCTTCCAGCAAGTTTTCTAAGATCCTTCCATTGAACTCTATCAGCACGGCTTCAAGCCAGGGATCCTGAGCAAAATATAGCTTCTGAGGGGGTGGTACACAAAAATGCAAAAGCATGTGTGGCAAACACAGTTAGCTGTCCAACAAGTATCTGTGCTCCTTTTCCAGAGCCCATGGTTGCTAAAGGAAACAGCTGTCCAGCCGGAGAACAGCCACCCCCACTAGCACCCCCACCCCCTGCGTCTAGACATGGCCCTGTACCTACACCTACTAAGGGGATACGAACAGAAAGGACATGTGTCAGGTCCTGGATGAGACAGCTAAAAAGATGGCATGCAGGGACGCCTGGGTGGCTCAGTTGGTTAAGCAGCTGCCTTCGGCTCGGGTCCTGGTCCCAGCGTCCTGGGATCGAGTCCCGTATCGGGCTCCTTGCTCCGCGGGGAGCCTGCTTCTCCCTCTGACTCTGCCTTCCACTCTGTCTGCCTGTGCTCGCTCTTGCTTGCTCTCTCTCTGACAAATAAAAAAAAATAAAAAAGATGGCATGCCTCCTCCTCGTACGCTCCTCTGGATGTCCAAGCTCAGTGTGACATTGGAAGTCACATTCTATACACAGCGAAGCCACAAAACAGAACGTCTGAATGAATCCCTGACTCACTTGTTAGAGGACAGGAGACTGCCATACCAAGAAACACCCACACTGAACTATTCAGTGAGTGAGAAATGAACCACATCAATGGCAGCCGCTAATTTACCTCCGCGAACAGCATGAGTATGAGAAATGAAAATATATTCAATACAATCCTATGTTTCCTTTCCTACAATAGCATCTGGCTGTGGGAGTACACCTAGCTAACAGAAACAATAATTTCACTGCAGTAAGCTGTAGCTAGTTCACACAAGTCTGGTGGGGTGTAAATTAGTACAAGCATCACGCAAAAGTGTTGGGCAAGATACATTAGAGCTGAACCTTTGCATAGTCTATGACCCAACTATACATAATTTCATCAGAAATGAGTACGTATATTCATGAAAAACATGTACTCCAACATCATCTGTGCAGACAATGAAATATCATTCAGCCTTTAAAAAGCAGGAAATTCTGACACATGCTACAACATGGATAAACCTTGAAGACCTTATGTTAAATGAAACAAGGAAATGACAAAAAGAAACTAATGTGTGATTTCACTTCTATGAGGTATCCAGAGTAGTCTAACTCGTCCAACAGAAGATAGAATGGTGGTTGCTATGGGCTGGGGGAAGAGGGGGGTGGGGAGATGCTCTTTAAATGGTATATTAATTTCGGTTTTGCAAGATGAAAAGAGTTATGGAGATAGTTTATACGACAATGTATAATGTACAAACGATTGTACTTCACACAAGGATGGTAGACTTTCTGTTACCCATATTTTACCAAAATTAAACATAAAAGCAAAAAAACAAAACATGTACTAGAGTGTTCAGAGTAGCATAATTCATAATAGCCAGAAACTGGAGACTCACCAAATATCCTCCAAGAGTAAAGTGGATAAGTCAGTTATGGGCTATTCACCCAAAGGGATATTATACAGCAATAAGAATGCATAATCTATGACATGAAGCAATATGAAGAAATCTTTAAAATATAAGGTTAAGTAGAAGAAGCCAGACCAAAAAATAAATAAATAAATAAATTGAAAATGTAATATGATTCCATTTCTGTAAGGTACCAGAATAGGCTGAACTCTTCAATGTTATTAGAAGTCAGGATAAACATGTGGGTAGTAATTGAATGTAAACCGCATGGGGGCAGGAATATTTCTGTACTATTATTATATTTCAATTAAAAAGTTTTATAACGGAATTGTTGAGATGACACATTTCTAAAATTTCCCACATTTTCTCAGAAAAAAAAATTTACAGATAAAAGGTAAATGAGTACAGAATATCCCACCCCCCAAAATATACCACTTTAGTATATTGGTATATTGATTAAGATTACTTAAAAAAACAGCAGGTACAGTGCGATCTCCTCTTTCTCCCTAAAAGCAGGAAATAAGTCTCCTCTGTGAAAGGGGCACATCCCTCTACCCGAGGCAGAAGGGATCTGGATCACCAGAGATAGGGAATGTAAGGCTGTATATGTGCTGCCAAAGCGAGCACTGAGAAGACCATATAAAAAGACCTTGTTACTGCATCACTAATTTGCTACCCCAAGCCCAAATCCCTTTGTCTTGTCAATTCTTCACAAATGTAGTGTTTGTCAAAAAGGCATAAAAGCTGCCCACTTTGGTCACTTCTTTGAGTCTCATATTTTTTTTTATGGGCCCCTGAATGTACGAAATTAAAATTTGTTTTTCTCCTGTTAATCTGTCATATATAAGTTTAATTATTAGACCAGGCAAGGAACCTGGAGGGGAAGAAAGGAAAAACTTACCTCCCTTACAAGGGGAAAGCAGTCAAAACGCAGCCTGCTCGCCTTAGGACAATAGAACCTCCAAATTTATATGTGAATGATCAACTTGAATGAAGAACCTTAGAATTCCTTATTATTTATTAAATGGCCCACTTTATACAGGTTACCTACTTCCTCATCAATTATCGTTCATCTAGGAGAACCAACAAGAAATGTGTTTAACAATTAAAATTCTATGGTAATTTCACACTCAACAATGCCTTGTGTTCATAATTTCAATATTAGATTTGATTGAATATGATTAAATATGGTCTTTGCCTTCCAAAACGGGCTGTACTGTGGATCTAAATGAACTCATTAGTAGCTAATGCTGTAGAGATCTTTCTAAATGCTAATGTTTAGCTGCCTTTGGCTCATTAATTAATTTAAAGATTTATAATTATCAAAGCTTTTGATTCAAGTACATCTATCACTTCTTATTATAGAATAATGCTTATTTGCATGTGAGCATAAAAAATTAAATTATGTCATCCAAAGACAGGAGCAAAGCAAAAATATCAAATGATCATACAGGTTGTAAATTTATTTGGAAAGGAAAAAACAGAAGCCAGAGGGGGATGTTCACTTAACCAGCTGGGAAGTTGAGACCATTTGCTACCAAAATAGGAGTAATGAAAACATAAGGAAAGATGGGCAAATAATCAATTTAGGAGAATGTCAACAATATACTAAGTATGAGTATATGGTCGACTTAGTATACTATACTGAGTACACGGGAAAGAAGGGGAGCTGGTTTAATTTAAAAATAGTCCCACCCTAAAAATCCACTCAGAGGAAAACCCAAGGTGACAGGAATAGCTAAATTCCAAGTCACTCTTTTGGAATCTGATCATTGGAATTTTCTTTCAAGGACTCTAAGATCACCAGAGGTTATTTAGAAATCAGAACAACTAGAAACATATGAGAAACCTTTAGATATTTCATGGTTTTCTTCCATACTCAGGGTAAGGATTAGTAAGTGACAGTCACCTGCATAAAGGTGGTTTGAGGTAGTTCTAATGTTCCTTCCCGGTCACCATCATCACAAGCTCAAGAGTCCTATCCTATGAACAAATTATGTCGTATTCTCATACTTAAGAACAAAGGTAAGAATAAAATACTGGAGGCACTCTAAGGAAATGGAGAAGTGAAACTAGGAAGTGTTTTGGTAATTCCCGAACAGGAAGCCCACCTACTTCCCTATGATTTCCATTATTAGGAAATCTCATTGCAAATAAGGATAGCAGTGTGGCTACAGAGTATAAGGAAATACTTTTTGACTGTAACTTACTGATTTCTCTACTAATGACCGGGTTAAGGGATATCACACACTATAAATAAGTATGCAGCTCCCATGGGAAGGCATTTGTGAGAGGATTTTAACCAGAGAGAGCCGGCACATATGAGATTTTAAGTGATAATCTTCTCATGAATCTTTGATACATTTTGGAGGGTTTAGGAGTATAAAAGGGGTCTCACTTTGATCATTTTCATTATGCTTGCAAATTACTTAGATGTACAGGAGAAATCACTAGGAACTAAATGAAGATCTCTGGAAGAGAAAGTCAAGATCGCGGAAGTTGCAAGAATGGTGGTTCAACCTGAGATCTGTTGACCCAGACATGAGAACCACAGCAAGGAAGACTACAGAAGGACAACATTCTGTTGTGCTCTAACACTTCCCAAACTGGGCTTTCAGAGTCATGTCCAGAAATGATCCCCTATTGTTATTATCTGAATGTTTGTATCTCCACCAAAATTCATATGGTAGAAATCTAATCCGCAAGGTGATGGTATTAGAAGGTGAATCGTTTGTGCTCATGAATGGGAGAGTGGACAGAGCTCCCTAGCCCCTCCTGCTACCATGCAAGAATACATGAAATCTGCAATCCAGAAGAGGACCCTCACCCAACCATGCTGGCTCGTACTTTGGTCTCAGACTTTCAGTCTCCAGAACTGTGAGAAATAAATTTCTGTTGTTTATAAGCCACACTGATCTGTGATATTTTGTTACAGGGGCCCAAACAGAGTGACATCCACTTTCCCTAAACTGTAGCAACAGCTACTCAGGTAACACTGTGAGAAAGTACCCATGTCTTCAGCAATCTAGACATCTAACTCTTTACAATAGTAAAAACTTGCCGTATGTTATCCAGAATATTTTCATGTGTTCACTTAACAAATATTTGCACATGAAGCCAAATTGGAGTATATATTAACCAGGATAAAGATTAAATTGCTGTAACAAAGAGTCTATTAAATAAGATGGAAGTTTTTCTTTCAAGAATAGTATGTGTCAAAAAAAAAAAAAAAATAGTATGTGTCCAAGGCACCTGAGTGGCTCAGTTGGTTAAGTGACTGCCTTTAGCTCAGGTCATGATCCTGGCATCATGGGGTCAAGTTCCACATCAGCTCCCTGCTCCACGGGGAGTCTGCTTCTCCCTCTGACCTTCTCCCCTCTCATGCTCTCTTTCACTCCCTCTCTCAAATAAATAAATAAAATCTTAAAAAAAAAAAAGAACAGTATGTCCAGTAGGAGCTGGAGAGACTTACACAGGTTGGGCACACAGGTGTTTTCTAATTGTCATTTCCCCACCCCCAGAGGTCCTGTCCTCCACCACACTGTAAAAGCTAACTTTCTCAAACATCTACACTACAGCCTAGGGGAAGAGTGAGACAGCCCAAATCTAGGGAAGTATGCTTGCCTTCAAGTTGCAAAGGATTGCAAAGTTATGTATACTACTGCAGGTCCCTTTCTATTTGCCGGTGATTAGTCAGATGTCCACACCTAGCTGGAAAGAGATCTAGGGTTAAATGGCAGTTTCCCAAAGTCCACTTTTCTGACCACCCATATATCCATGTAGATCCCTTTCTTCCTCCACACAGAACACGTTCAACCCATTCTGAAAGACTGAGTCAAAGTCCCATCCAATTACAGCACCTAACTGAAATCCACAAAGGGCAGTCTCCTCCACCAGATTGGGACGCATCTCCTAATAGACAAGTTATGGCTCGTCCTCTTCCCCAACCCCTGACTCCTTCCCTGCCCCCAAAACATCCTCAATAAATAATGGTGGATAAGACAAGGTATGCACAACAGAAATTTCTTCTCAGAAAAGAGAAGACTCAAAATACACAGCAGCTGCTGTTCCTTCGCAATGATGGAGTCTTGCTGGGCAGTAATTACCAAGAGTCTTGCCCTGGCAATGGGCAAGTAGGATATTTTCTATAGTTAGACTTTGCTTCTAGTTTCAGGGAAGAACTCCCTTCTCCATCCATCCCCTGAGCACATGGTCTTGCCTCTGGGTGGTTCTTTCTCATCCACTTTTCTTGTGGTAGCATCTGAGCTTGAAGACATTTCTCTCCTGAGCCCTCCTTTGAGGGTGCCCAGTTTCTTGTAGACTGCTTCCTACCACTGCCATTTTAGGAGCCTCAGGGCTGCATTAAGATTGAAAAGTCACAGGCCCATGGTCTTTTGGCAATGGAAATTGCTCAAATACATGATGGGTTTCTGGTCTATTTGATTCTGGTCTGACTTAATGTGTCAGTAATCATCCAATACTCTTTCCCGGGCATGATTTTTTTTTTAATTTTTTTTATTAACATATAATGTATTATTAGCCCCAGGGGTACAGCCCCAGGTTTACACACTTCACAGCACTCACCATAGCACATACCCTCCCCAATGTCCACAACCCCCCCCAACCCTATCACTACCCCCTCCCCCCAGCAACCCTCAGATTGTTTCGTGAGATTAAGAGTCTCTTATGGTTTGTCCTGGGCATGATTTCTTAAGTGTGCCTTATTTCCCGGCTTCCGTTTAGCTATCACTCTCTCCCCACTTACATGGCAAGTCCTTTGAGGCCATCTGACACAACAGAGTACATCCAGTCTCTGCCACCAGGTTGAAATCCCTCTGTTTGGTAGAGTATTGAGAGCTGTGAAGAACACTCTTGTCACGCTTACCTTCTGCCTTTGCAGGACTCAAGCCCTTGGGATTCTATCATACACCAGCTCTTCTTGCAAGCTGGCCAATTCTTGCCTGCCCTCGTTTCTTTCTTATAACACCCTGCAAAAAGCAGCAAAGAGCAACCAACACACAAATACGCTTACTCTCTCCAATTGCTTTCTCTATTATAACTAATGACTTTTTAGAAATGGGGTCTGTATTTCTGCCTGATTGCAGAAAGCAGTTTACCCAATGTTGCCTTGACATCACAAAGTTCATCAACTTTCCAATATCTGCAGTTTCTATGTTTCCAGAGCCCACTGCCTAACACCTGAGGCAATGCCACATATTTAAGGCTTTTTGTAATGTTAAGTACCATTTTCTGTATTCGTCACAATAAAAAATGACACTGGTAAAACAAAGGCATAGAAAAGCAGCCTGGTGGGTCAATATAGCTGGGTAACTTCAGGAGTTAATTCAGGAGCTCAAGTCCTTTCCCTCTGTCGCTCTGCATTACCCCAGGGCACTGACCTTCACAACAGAAGCTGGGGCAACACTACATCAGTGTAGCAGCCTATGGAGAGGGGAAAAGCATAGACTGAAGACAGCAGGTTTTGTTGTTGTTGTTGTTTTGTTTTGTTTTTAAAGTGAGAAAGTACTTAGAAGTTACACAACTCAATTCTACTTATGTCCTACTGGCTCGAATTTCATCACGTGGCCACTAAATGAGTGCTTGTATGAGTACTGAAGAGGAGGAAAAAGTGTCAGGGGGGATCATCTGTCTCTTAGTACCAGAGGAAGGAGCTAGGAAAGCTGTACAACCCTACCAACCATATCCATCAAAGTGTCTATCTTTACTAAGTTTAGGGCAAACAAATTATTCCCAAGTATGCCAATTTTTAAAACTTGCATACCTAGATTAGCAGAAAGTTTGGTCATTCCCAAGGTACCTTCCATGTCCCCAAATCCCCATAACCATTGATTCACAACCCAAGTTACTCTTACTATTATAAAGTCAAAACCCAAATATATCTTCCTGTGACCAAAAGACTCTACCATGGTTTCCCTAGGTACCAGCTATGTTAGGAGTTGACTACCATCTACCCTGTTGATAGTGTATAAAAATGCAGGCACTTGCCCTGGTTATTGTCCTTAGCATGACTCCAGATGGCCAGGAGCAACTCAGTCCCACTCTTAAAACCATGTGAGGCTTCTTCAGACAAATTCTTTCCTAGTAAGGAAGTCCTTCCCTCACCAATTGCCACCTCCCACCATCTCTGGAGTTACCTCTGCCATGATGATTGAGAGTGATAACACCCATTCCCTTCAGCTGTCTCTGCACAGTGCAACCTGGACTCCAGGACACCAATAAAACCAAGATGAAAACAGAATCTGACATTGGCACATGTCCCAAAGTCTGAGCTATTGTGTCTTATATATGACCATTTTGTTACAAAGGCATTTTATTAAGTAAGCTCAATGTAGGACTCGGGGTGAGGGGTGGGGCATCCCTTTAAAGGAAATTTCATCAAATTAGAATGTGGAGGCTGCATCTTGTGAGATCAACTACTTACCCTCTTCCTCTAAATCATACAGCTAGAAACAGGCTGTAGTTACTGAGGCTTGGGGAAATAATCATCGCTTATTCAAGTAGTCACTGGGTATTAGTAATTTATCATAAATATTTGTTGACTATCACTAGTGACATAATAGAACAAACTCTCTACCTCCATTTCTATCCTAAACGAGAAGACGGGGAATCCACGTACACAAAGATTCTCACCATTTAGTGAAATCAAAAGACATGACAAAGCCAAGCGTTATCAAATTTTGGATGAATCAGTCAACAGTGGAGCAGGGAAGCTTCACAGAAGTGGCATCTGATCAGGTCCTTGAAGGGTAAAGGGTGTGGGTAAGCAGAGATGAGAGAAAACAGCCCTGAAAGGAAAAAATATAAAAACAGAACAAAACAAAACAAACAAACAGAAAAACACCAGCATGCTGGACCCTTAGGATGGATACTACTTTAAGTTCACATGGAGATGTTTTTGTCTAAGTGAGTGGAGGGAGAGGAGGTTAGAAGGCAGAGGGGATTAAACTCTGCACCTCTACCAAGTTCGAACTTTACCCCTGTAGGGAAGGGACATGGAAAGTAGAACGAGATAGGGAGACCAGTGAGAAAACCAAACATAAGAGCTTGCAGTAATACTAGTCTGGGTACAGTTTTACTACTCAAACTTTACACTGTATGGAATGAAAAATGTTCTTTTTCCTTCTACCCTTCTAGCTTCTCACTGGGCTCTTCAGGTAGAGATCAATTAACAAGAGAAGAGCATAAAAACGTATTTCATATACGGTTTACATGGCAAGGAAGCCTTCTAAGCAGTGAAACTTGAGTATGTCTGTGCTAGATCTGATGAAGAGTGGAAGGTCCTAGGAAAACGTGAAAGGACAAAAGTGAGGAAGGGTAGTTGGAAGAAAGGCAGGCAGGGACAAGGGGCCCCCACCCTAAGAGGAAACCACCCTTAAAAGGGTTTTACAAGGAGCCCTCCACCCTTTCCCACGTGATAGATAATGACAAAAACCTGACTGTCAGGTTGATGACAGGCACTGCGAGGGTTAATCAGATTAAAACAGCCCCACTAACAGTCCTATAAAAACTCCTAGACTTAGAAACTCTGGTGGCAACCCTCTCCGGTCCCCTCCCTCTTTGGGAACTTTGTGCTGTCACTCAATAAACTTTGGTTTGCTGCCCATCCCTCTGTCTAGTCTACCTCTTCATCCTTGGAAGGAGCATGACCAAGAACAGCAGACACCAAAGAAAAAGGAATCCTGTAACAAAAGGGTAGGAGCCAAGGGTAATAAACCATGGGAAACATCAAGGCCTGCTTGTTCAGATTCCTCTGTGCAGCCTAATCTCAAGACAGGGATGTTCCTTCCCTGTGGGTCTAGGGAGGGCTCCTCTCCCACGAGGGTCTTCTGACCTGCTTCAAGGAAGAAAAGGGAGATAAGAGAAGCCTTCCAGCACCTGACATTTCTCAAATTCCTTCAACTTAAAATGTTCAAATGCCAAGGTACCGTCTTTTGGAGTACATGTCCTGAACCCTACCAATAGCTTCAGAAATGTAAGTATAAAATTATTTTCCAAATGCCAGTTCTTCTGTAAACATAGACTATTTCCAACAGAAGCATCTCCCCTCCCCCACTTTCTTTTCAAGCTGCCACTTGTCTGGGGATCTCTGGAATTTGTCTCTTTACAATCAATGTGAGACACACATATACCTTCTGGAAAACTAAGATGCCCACTTTTAAATATTGGAAATAACACGATGCCAACAAATTTATATTTCTCAATTGTTTAGTACATACCTACCAGGAGCCAAACCTAAGCTAGGTTCTGGGGCTACAAAAATGAGTACGACCGGAACTGAGTCCCAGTGTTGACCGAACTTCCATCTAGCGGGCAGAAGACCCTGAAAAAGGACGTGGCTGAGCAGGGCCAGTATGGCTTTGACCCACCAAGTACTTGGTGCTGCCAACCATGTAGAAGGCACCTGATCCCCGAGGAGAGGTCAGAGAGGGTGCCTGAAGAAAGCTGGATTCATTTCCTGTTGGCACTATAACCAACTACTACAGAGTGGGTGGCTTAAAACAATGAAAACGTATTCTCTCACAGTCTGGAATCCAGAAGTCTGAAATCAGTCTCATTGGGCTGAAATCAAGGTGTCAGCAAGGCTAGGCTCTCTAGGCCTTGCCTCTCCCTGCTGCTAGTGGCAGCCACAATCTCTGGCATGTGGCCCCATCACACCGGCCTGCCCCTCCACAGTCACAGCTGTCCTTGTCCAAGCTCTTTTTGCCTCCTTACAAGGGTGTGTGTGAGATGACATTCTCCACTCACCTAGGTAATCCAGGATCATCTCCCCATCTCGTTATCCTTAATCACTGTCAGCAAAGTTGTGTTTTTGTCATGTAAGGTAACGTTCACAGGTTCCAAGAGTTAGGATGGGGAGATTTTGGGGGGAGTCATTATTAGGCCTACCATCTAAGTCACTTTTTAGGTAGGATTTCAAAGAGATTTAGGAGTCAGCATTGTGCTCTGTCTCTCTCGGGGTAGTCCTGGAGGCTTCCTTTGAGCCAAGACACCCAGGTGTGCAGAACATTTCTCTGATATTAAGTGCACAATATGTGAAAACTGAATTTTTAAAAAAAATTTTTTTAAGATTTTATTTATTTATTTGACAGAGAGAGAGCACGCGTGCACACACAAGCAGCGGGAGCAGTGGAGGGAGAGAGAGAAGCCGGCTCCCCACTGAGCAGAGAGCCAAGGCAGGGCTCATCCCAGGCCCCTGGGATCATGACCTGAGCCAAAGGGAGATGCTTAACGACTGAGCTACCCAGGAGCCTCTGATTTTTTTTTTTTTTTTTAAATGCTAAGCACAGTGTTATAAACTGAATGTTTGCAACCCCCCTCCTAATTCCTATACTGAAATCTAGTCCCCAGTATGATAGTATTTGGAGGTGGGACCTTTGGAGGTGATTCATTCATGAGGGTGGCACCCTTGTGAATGAGATTAGTGCCCTTACAGAAGAGACCACAGAGGGAAACTCCTTCTCTGCTTTCACGATGGGCGGTCACAGCAAGAAGACAGCCAGCCACCTATGAACCAGGAAGCAGGCCTACCTCACCAGACACTGGAACTGAGGGCACCAGATCTGCAGGCACCTTGATCTTGGACTTCCCAGCCTCCAAAACTGTGAGAAATAAATGTTTATTGTTTAAGTCACTCATTCTATGGTGCAATTCTATGGTATTGTTCCCATTCTGTGGACCAAGCCAGTCACCTGGTCTGTATGTATAATGGGAACACCCTGGGCCTTATGTGATCAGTTCAGTCTTGTAATCAAGCACGACTGGACACAAGCCCAACCAGAAAGGACAATCCTGATGGCTCGGGTTCTGGTCCATTCACTACCCGACCCGTTGCTGGGCCCTCCCTCCGCTACCTCCCAGGGAACTAGGTGATTTAATATTCACCATCACACAAGTATGCCCTGAAAAATCTGTTTTCTAGCCAAGCTTTTACTATAATGAGGCCTGATGTTGCCTCTTCCCTCACATCTAAAGCTCTCCTCATCATTTACCCACCTCTGTAAAGTTACATCTGCTCAATCTAATGACTTTACGTACTTGTTTTTACTGCACAATCCGAATTCAGAGCCATCTTTCTGGCTTTTGATAGACCACATGTTTATCATCAATAGATTTTGTTTCCACTAAATACAGGACTCACTGTGGCAATTATCCAAGGCCATAATCAGCTGAAGTGGCAGCAAAGTGTTCAAGTGAGAATAGCAAAGTTGTCGAGTTTCATTAATATGCACAGAAACACGGTGCCCGTGCCTCCCAGGGAAGTGCTTTCCCGAGACACCTGCCAGAACGAGACCACATGTGCGCACAGCAAATCAAGGATGGTGAGCCAGGCTTGCATCCTCTTACAAAGACACCAAGGAACTTTATATGCTGCAGTATTGAACCTGACCATTAAAAACAACAAAATGCAGAACTTAAGAAGACATGAAATCTGCTCTTAAATATACCCGGGAGTATTTGTTGCTGTTTGTTTCTGGAAAACAGTAAAGTAATAATGGGGGGGGGGGGTTCCAGAAAAACACACTCCTTTCCCCTAATACAAGCTGAAATTCTTCCATTTCTTGATTTGTAATAGGGAGAGTCTTTCGCAGAAAAGGTCAATCAATTGATGCATATTCTTTTGGTAACAGAGAGAAAGAACAGTGTTTCGGTTTGGCTCCTGCCACTCCATTCTTTTTAATACTCTGATCTGGACATGCACTTTGTCCAGATAGGCAAGTTTGGTGTAGGGACATTTAAAGAATCTTGGAGAATGTCACAAGGGACAAAAGCAGCTCAGAAATAAATGCTGGAGTAAAAGTCATTGTATGATTGTGCGGTTAGCTGTAGAATTTGGATAAACATAGGGGCTGTTTTAACCTCATATTTACTTAGGTCTTTGTCCCTGTGCTCAGCAGAGTGTGACGTACAGCTGTGGCTGGAATATTGTTCTGGGATCTTAAGGGACTTGCCCCACACCTCCATTTTTTTTTTTCATTCATCCCTCAAATAGCTATGTACTCATTGCCTTGGGGAAGGATTCTTTTGTTTTTCAAAAGGCTTAAACCCATTAGAAAATTTAGAGTTTGCTTAAAGAAGTAAAATGTGGAAAATAAAGTCCATGCTTAAATAGTTTGTGTTAGAGAAGTATCAGAAGAAAGAGGACTAGGACTCCCCCCTCCAGATTGAAAGAAGAATCTCATGGGCTTCAGGGGAAAAGAGACAGGAAGTTCTTTGGTGATGGAAGCACCTTGCCCTGTTCTGTGGCCATGCTAAGGAGTCAGTACCAAAACCAAGTCAACCTGGCAAGATTCCTACATCCCTGGAGAAAGTGTGAGCAGCAGGGAGAAGCTGAATCTGAAGGGTTTGCACAGGCAGGGACAGTAAGCTTCTCAAGGACAACCTGTGAACACCAATTACTAGGACCACGTGGCCCTCCACCTCCTCCCCACCCATCCTGCTTCATGATTTGGATCCCAAAACTGTAGCTTAACCCTGGGGTGGGGATGGGTTCTAGAGAAAAGGTCTGGAAAGTTCCAAGGTTAAATTATTCCTTTAGCTTGGTGGACTTGGAGCTCAAAGGCTGATATGAAATTGAATCACAGGGTGCCTGGGTGGCTCAGCGGTTAAGCCGCTGCCTTCGGCTCAGGTCATGGTCTCAGGGTCCTGGGATCGAGTCCCGCATGGGGCTTCGCATCGGGCTTTCTGCTCAGCAGGGAGCCTGCTTCCCTCTCTCTCTCTCTGCCTGCCTCTCTGCCTACTTGTGATCTCTGCCTGTCAAATAAATAAATAAAATCTTAAAAAAGAAATTGAATCACAGAAAATTAAGTCTTATTTGTACCTTAGTTGGGGGACTAATAATCATATTCATCACATATTGATAGCCAAATGATTCTTAGCTTCAGTAATTAATCAATACAATAAGAACACAGGGAATGAACACCCAGAGACGAGTGTGACTTTCCTGAGAAAATGAGGTGACGGTGTGCCCTTCAAGACAACTGACAGCAGAAGGGAGAGTGGAGATGCCATCCTAGGGAGATGAGACAGGCCAAAGGACCAAGAACAAGCCTTGAGATTAAAGGACAGAAGTCCCTTCACAGTGGACGAAGCATGGTCTATTTGAGAAGAGGGTGACACTGGACAGGTAGACTCTGGCCAGATCCCCAAGGCAACCAAAAGCCATTTGAAGGAATGTGGCTATTTTTCTGGGCCCTGTGAAGAGCCCTGCTTCTGCGTTAAGCATCTGCTGACCCAGATTTCAGGAATCTTTCAGAACATGGGCTTCACACTCACTGGGGGACTAGGACGTGTGAGTAAAAGATGGCCTGGTTCTTGACCTCATTGGCCCCCAGCCCCACCTGTGCACATACCTTTCCTACTTGTCTCCCCACCCCACCGCCTCCCAGCCCTTCCCTGACAGAGGGCACCTTCCTTTACTAGCACTGGTCTCTCACCTCACTACTCTTGGGTTGACGTTGGCACCCCAAAAAGGGGAAGCCCAGCAACTCCACATATGTTACAGCACTGCCCACAGGATAGGGTGAGGGGCTTTTTCGGAGGACTGTCACACACACCCCTGTGAACCGTCTCGAGGGATGAGGGCTTGAGCCTGCCCCGACTGCCCTAAAATCAGACAAAGGGTTTCAGTCAGCTGACCCCAGAGGAACTGAGGAGACCCAGGAGGACGTGTAACTGTGTCTCTGCAGCTTTTTGGACAGTTGCTTCCCGTCGCCATCTTTTTTTTAGAGCAGGCATCTGTGTGGAATAAGTGCACACGTCTCCCATGGAAAGAAGACCACTCCATTCATCAAGCTGCTCCTATGTGCGTCAAGCATTTCAGATAGACATCGTGCCATTGAACCCTTGTGGCAACCCTGAAAAATCAGTGTTCTTATCCCCTCACTATAAATGGGAGAAAAGAGAGCATGAAAGAAATCAAGTAGCTTGCTGAAGGTTGCCCAGCTAGGAAGACGTCCACCTACATTTCAAAAGCAGTTGGAATCCCAGAAATGCTCCATGTACCAAAGCACCGTGTCTCCCTAGAGCAGAAAGCTCTGGAGAGTCCTGAGCTTTCGATCCGGGACTGTCACTGTGCTCTTCTTTCAAGAAAGGTGCACTGCACACCGCGGGAGGGGCGCCTCCTCCCTGTGTGAGGTTTTCGGGCACACTCTAAGATGTCAGGGCTACGCACACACACAGAGTGCCACCCAGCCGTACTGACGATGCCCTACATTCCCCCAGCACCTCTAGGAGAGCAGTCCAAGAGCTCCTCCTCTTGAGAACCACTCCAGTAAAAGTGAAAAGGAGAACATCACATATTTTGAGCTTATTGCTGCTGAAGTATCAAAATCACTATTTTTAAAGTGGATCTTCCTTATAATCCTTCGCTTGAGACTATCTCCCCCACCTTGCTGTCACTGAAATGTCACCATACATGAATGATCATTCTCCAGGTTTTTCGAGGGGAGCCCAAGAAAAGAAAATGCTAGCAGGGGCCCAACAAAGGGTACCTGCGGGGTCTGGGCAGAAGGACCTCAGACAGCTGTAACCACCACTACCACCGCCACGCTATCTCCTCTCAAGGCCAAACATCGAGATGCCTCACAGCCTGTATCCGAGTAAGGCCATGAGCTGCATGACCCGACACTTGAGCACCCTTGTAGTCAGAGGGCTATTAATGGAAAAGTTACATTTTGGACTTAAGTTATTCTTCTCCAAGTGATTCTGCATATACCCTGTGAGCACTGGGTAGATCACATATATTATTTATTTCTACTATACAAATTTTAAAAACCCAGAATTTTAAAGACCACAAGATTTGCCTGAGGTTATTCAAGTTATTCCTTCAAGAGCCAGATTTCCACAACACTACCCTGTTTTCAGTGAATAATAAATTGGAGGAAATCTTCACCAGGACCACGTATTAGTACGTGAATCTTTTCTCACTTGTTCAACTTATGAAGTAACAAAACATTCCTGTATGTACCTTAGGTTCCCTGCCCTCTGGAGTTCATATTTTGTCTGGTACCATGGCCTCAATATTTATTGACATTGTTAAATATTTATTTACTTTCACCTGTTAAACTTTGGATAGCCTTCACTTAACCCCTCTTGGCCTCAGTCTTTCCATCTATTAAAAAACAAAACAAAGGAAACAAGCAAAACACCAGCAGTTCCATTTAAAAGTTGTCTCTGTATCCTCTCCTAATTCTCAAATCTTTGTGCCAAGATCATTAGATGAAGGTTGATCATTAGATCATAATCTGTCATCTTAACTTTCTCACCAAAACACTTCACATTTTTTAATATTAACTTTACTGAGTTTTTTGAGTTATTTATTTACCCAACCAACATAACACAATAAAAAATGAATAAAAAGAAGATCTATTTACTTAGAACGTGCTCATGCACAGACATAACTCATACATGTATGCACACTGGGGGGAGGGGCGAAGGGAAGGAAAAGAGAATCTGAAGCAGACTTCTCTCTCAGCACCCTGCCCGCAGAGGGGCCAGATCTCACAGACGGCGATATCACAACCTGAGCTGAAATCAAGAGTCTGATGCTTAACAGACTGGGCCACCCAGGCACCCCTCTTCTTAGGTCTTTAAACTCATAATCTCTATATTTCATTTAGGTTCATAATCTCAAATATTTATGCAAAATGTATTTTTAATGTCATCCTTAATGTAATATCATTATTTTGTAATTTACTGTTCTCATTGTCTTCGTAAATACACAGAAAAGCTACTAATGGAGACTAGTTTGAAGTCCCATAAGCAATTAGGTTAACCTACCTTGATGATAACCATGATTCATTTTTTCCAATTATTTTTAAAGTTTTTAAGAAGTTGGCTAAATGACTTTCAATAAGTAATACCTAAGGGTAAGAAAGGGAAACTGACAAGTGCACAGTTTAGGCTTACAGGGACATACCATTCTGCTGGATTTACATAACAACCCTCGAAAGTATAACCTAGTAAATAAATCAACTGATCCAAATTCATTAAACACCAGTTTTAAGAACAAAATGATTCAATACACTTTTGTACATTTTTTTTCTAAAAAGGAAAGCACTGCCATAATTTCAGAACATCTCCTTTCCCCAATAAATAACAATATTAAACATCTGCAGAGTACGGCACAACCTTGTATGATGTTGGTTAATCCTCAAGAGAAACCCTGCTAAATTTGTGTTGTGCTTCTCATGTCACAAAGTAGGGGGCAGTTTCTGAGAGGTTGGGTGAAATGCGTAAAACTCCACTCACTGAGCCCCAGATGATCCTTCCTCCCTCCACCACTCGGAGACCACAGAGCAGTAAACCAGTAACCCGGTGAAGAGTTGGCCACTGGTGCAGATGGGAACAGCTGTTCCTGCAGCAGTCTTTACCCTGTGAAGACAGCAAACACCAGACCTTCCTGACCAATCACGGGTTGCCACATTTACTTATTCATTCGTTTATTTATTTGTTCTTTCCTTCGTTCAACCTAAATTGTCTTTTGAGTACCAACTGCATGCCAGGTACTCTTCTATATGTGTGACACGAAATGAATCAGTCCCATCTGTTCAGGCAGGAAGTTGTTTACACAGTCATTCATTCAAAACACTTCCATGGTAGGTGCTGGTTCTAGAAACTGAAGGGGAATGGCCCCTCCGAGGGAGGAGCTTGTGGTTTTATAACGGCCCCTCTTATAGTAGTCAGTTTGCTATTTGTAATGAAGTGGCATCACGGGCTTCATTTAGAAGTACTTGCCTGCAGGGGCGCCTTCTTCAGCAGCTTCCTTCCTTAGTACTGAGTGATCATGCAAGAATTCTCAAATTGTTCCGTTCAGATTAACTGAGAGGTTTTCTATTTTCTTTCAGCTGAATTTGAAAATTCAAGAAATGATCTTCACTCTGAAGAACACTAATTTCATTTTGGAACACAGCATTGGAAATGAAGCAACATCATTTCAGGCTATTTGTCTAAAATGCTGTCATTACCTGTCAAAAAGCAATTTTGGAGAATTTCTTTTAAAAGAAAGCAAAGAATTTGTAAAAATGTTATCAAGTTATGACAGAGACTTTTTAAACAGAGATATTTTAAACAGGTTGAGATTAAAACCTCACTGAATCTTTCTATTACTGTTTACCAGAATGTATCAAAACCAAGTGATTAACAAAGTATAACTTACATTGGGACTTTTATTTTACTTTGCAGTTGAAGATTTTTAAATAAGTTTCATTTGTCATGGAATTACTATGAGATATGTATAAAAAACAACTCTTATTCTTACTCTTCCTCAATATTGTTGAACATGAAGCAGTTTACTTTGTGAATGCAGCATGAATGATTGACTTTCAGATAAATTAACAACAAAGCACCAGGAATTAATGCAATTCAACAAAATGTTAAAGAAACAGAATTTTCTTTGTTTGTTTGTTTTTTAATAAAACTTAATTTCTGACTCTGAGTCATCCTCCAGTCTTCCCATTCCACAGGGTCAGAGGAAAAAATAACCTAGTACTTTATGATGTTCCCACCACCTTCCTTCCCTGGGAAATACTACAGTCTTAGTGTCTTCTGGTATACCAAAGCACAGGAAGGATGTGTTTTTCAGATAATCCTTTATTGGTGCAAGAGATTAGCATGTTTTTTGCAATTTTATGACCCCTTTTGAATTGGAGATTCTCTGCTATCTCTGGGTTCTTCTTGGAATATAGAAATTTTTTGCTTGGCTGCACAGGACTCATCTCCCTAGACACAACTTGGATCTAGTCCCCTCTGAATTTTGTAAAATCCATGTAATATTGTCTGGAAGCAAGAATATCCAAGAATATCCTGTTCTTAGAACTCACTGACCTTTCATTCTTCTCTCTCTCTCTCTGTCTCTCAATCTCTTAGTCTCTCTCTTTCTCCCCTTGTGCTCCCCAGCCCTCTGGCATTAACTGTGGCTTAGAGAAAATCTTTTCCCCTTCACGTTTCTTTATAACACCCTTCCTATGACCAAAACCCATAAATTTTCCTAAGGACTGAATATTTGAGTAACAAAATTCAGAAAAACTTGGAGAATATTTCTGTTTTCTGCCCTGCCATATGCCTTCCCTGAAATAATGAACAAAAATTTAGCTACCTGCTGGATGATAGGAAGGGTGGGCACAGCTCAATCTTTCTAAATAATATCCAGCAATAGCAACAGCTCCTTAGCAGCAGTAGGAGGAGTGATCTCTAACCTTACTCCCAGGATCTTATTCTCTTTAAAAAATATGTATATTTTTAAAACAGAGAGAGAGAGAGAGAGAGGTATGATAGGCAGAATAATGACACCATGAAAGATATCCACACCTGAATCCTTAGAACCTGTGAATATGGTATGCTATGACAAAGAGGAATACAGGTTGCAGACAGAATTAAAGTTGTTTATCAACTGACCATAAAACAGAGATTACCTCGGATTATTCAAGTAGGTCCAATGTAAATTAAAGTTAAAACTTCTGGTTTCTAGTCTCACATGTAAGGAACTTGGAAGTTAGTGCTTGGCCCTAACAAGAAAAAAGCAGAACAGATTGAAAACAAAAAAAAGAAACAACTCTTCTTGGAACTATAAGACAGGTGAGGATATAGGGCAAACTTTTGTCTCCAAGATTAAGAAACACAGTGTGCATAAAGGGAGTCATGTTTATATAAGCAGAAATGTAAACAGTGTAAACAGCCACTGGATCCATGGGCAGGAAAACCCACACTGTAATTGATCAATTGCTGGAGACTCAGTGACGATAAGTCTGACAGTCAAAAACTCCAGGGAGACCCAGTCATGGCAAGCTCCCACACTTTTATGAGTTTTACCTACAAGAGCTCAACTAGGTTCCTATAGTAAAAATCAGACAAAAATTCCCTTGGGCTTCTTGAAGAGGCAGGGGGAAAAAAGAACTATTCTGAAATACATTGGAGCAACCTGTTCTTTTTTTTTTTTTTTTTTTTAAAGATTTTATTTACTTATTTGACAGAGAGAGATCACAAGTAGACAGAGAGGCAGGCAGAGAGAGAGGAAGGGAAGCAGGCCCCCTGCTGAGCAGAGAGCTCGATGTGGGATTCGATACCAGGACCCTGAGATCATGACCTGAGCCGAAGGCAATGGCTTAACCCACTGAGCCACCCAGGTGCCCCACCTGTTCTTTTTAACAAGGCCTGCCCTCAGAAGAAACTAGTTAACCATAGCCTACTCTGCTATTATTATTATTATCAGAACTGAACTGACCTGAGGGAAGGGAAAACCTAACTCCAGTCAGCCCTAGCCATCCTCTCCTACCTCAAGGGGCAAGAAAAGACTAAAAAACACTTGTAAGTTCACAGTTCCAAGTCGTAGGCTCATTGAAAGATTGAGACTACTCTACTAAAACTGTAGAGTGCTTCTTCTCCCTCCACACTTACACCACATTACTGAAGCCTTATTTACAGCAGTGCCTTTTACCCAGTGCATCATGTCTGGCCAGCAAGGAAACATTACAAGGCATACTAAAAGGCAAAAAACCACCATCAGATATGACTGGGCTATTGGAACTATGAGACTGAGAATTTAAAACAAGAATTATTAGTAATATACTAAGGGCTCTAATGGATAAAATAGTTAGCATGCAAAAATATATGGGCAATGTAAGTAGAGACTATGGAAATTCTAAAAAAGAGCTAAAAATAAATGCTGGAGATCAAAACAACTGTAACAGAAATGAGGAATGTCTTTGAGGGGTCTATTGGTAAAGTAGACATAGCTAAGGAAAGAATTTCTGAGCTTGAGAATATCTCAGTAGAAACCACCAAAACTAAAAAGTGAAGAGAACAAAGACTGAAAAAAATCAAAACAGTATATACAAGGATAACTACAAAAAGTATAACATATGTTTAATAAAAGGGACAGAAGAAATATCTGAAAGAATATGTACTAAGATTCCCTCCAAATTGATGTCAGACAACAAACCTCCAAGAAGCTCAGAGAATACTGGGAAGGATAAATGCCGAAATAAACAAACAAAAATAAAACAAAAAAACTCAAACAAGAGCAAAAAAACAAAACAAATAAACCAAGGCCTATCATTTTCAAACAGCAGAATCACAAAGATTTAAAAAAAAAATGGAATAAGTCGGGCGCCTGGGTGGCTCAGTGGGTTAAAGCCTCTGCCTTCGGCTCAGTTCATGATCTCAGGGTCCTAGGATCGAGTCCTGCATTGGGCTCTCTGCTCAGTGGGGAGCCTGCTTCCTCCTCTCTCTCTCTCTGCCTGCCTCTCTGCCTACCTGCAATCTCTATCTGTCAAATAAATAAATAAAATCTTTTAAAAAAATGGAATAAGTCAGAGGGAAATAAAACACTTTATCTATCAATGAACCAAAAAATTATATACAACTTCTCAGAAACCATGCAAGTAAGAAAAGAGTGGAGCTAAGTATTTAAACTGTTGAGAAAGAAAAAACCAGCAACTCAGTATTCTGTATCCTGTGAAATAATCCTTCAAAAGTGAAGTAGGAATAAAGGCTTTGCCAGACAAAAATTGAGAGACTTTGTTGTCAATAGACTGTCTTGCACTTAATATTAAGAGAAATTATTTAGACGGAAGGAAAATGATCTAGGTCAGAAAATAAAATCTACATGAAGAAAGGAAGAGCATCAGAGAAGGAATGAGTGAAGGTAAAATAAAAACTTATATTTTGAGAGAGGAAGCAAGATGGCAGAGTAGTAGGAGACTGAAATAGCATTAGGTGCCAGGAGTTCAGCAAGATAGTTATTAAATCATTCCAAACACCTACAAACTCAACAGGAGATAGAAGAGAAGAGCAGCAATTCTAGGAACAGAAAATCAACCACTTTTGGGAAGGTAGGACTTGTGGAGAAGTGAACCCGAAGCGAATCCATGGGGACAAGGAGGCAGCTCCCAGCAAGAAGTGGAGCAACAGAGCACAAAATCAGAACTTTCAGAAGTCTGCTCCACTGAGGGACATCACTCCAGAGGCTAAGTGGAGGTGGAGCCCTCACAGGGACAGTGTGGTCTTAGGGGGCCCACGGGGTCCCAGAATGACTAAGGTGCCTGAGTGTGGCAGAGCTCCCAGGTATCAGACCAGGGAAGCTGGCTACAGAGATAGAGCCAAGGAGTGAGCTCTCAGATCGGGGTTACCTTAAACTGTGATTCAAGGCACAGTTGGGGCCTCTGCTCTTCAAACAGGGACCCCACAAGTGGAAGATCCAGGGAGACCCCCTCCTTCCTCCTTAGGAAGGAACAGCACAGGAGTTTCAGGAAATCTGCTGGGTTTGGAGACTCCAAACGCGGCTGTGTGCCAGAGATAGATAGAAATGCTGGTCACAGGTTGGATGAGCAAGGACTGTGGCCAGAGACCAGGGAGACAGGAGAGATTGACTGCTTTTCTCTGAGGGTGCACTGAGGAATGGGGCCCCAAGCTTTCAGCCCCTCCAGGACAGAGATTGCGAGACCACCATTTTCATACCCATCTTCCAAAGCTCTATGGAAAGTGTTCAGGGAACAAAAGCTACCAAGAGCAAACCCAAGAAGATTACTTAGCCTGGCCCCTGGCAAGGGCAGTGCAATTCCGCCTCAAGCAAAGACATTTGAGAATCACTGCAGCAGGCCCCTCCCCAAGAAGATCAGCGAGAACATCCAGCCAAGACCAAGTTCACTGATCAACGAGAACTGTAAAACTACAGAGCTAGGGGAAAGCAACACATGGAATTCATGGCTTTCTCCCCATGATCTTTTAGTCTTGCAAAGTTAAACTTTTTTTCTTATTCTATTTTTATTAGTTTCCTCTTTCCTCCTTTAACGTTTTTTAACTATTTTATCTTATCAATAACTTTTAGAAACTCTTTTTAAATTTTCATTGTTATACTCATATTTTATCCCTTCGTTGTATTTTCCCTTATTTTTTGTATACATACAGGTTTTTTTCCTTAAAATTTTTGGATAATTTCTTCTAATAGATCAAAATATACCCTAAAACTAGCTCCAGCCTGATCACATTCTCTCCTTTTTTTTTTCTTTTTCTAACCAAATTATCAATTCCGTTTTTAGAATCTTTTTAAATTCTCATCTTTACAGTCATATTTCATCCCTTCATTGTGTTTACCCTTTAAACTTTAAACTTTTGGGAGGTAGTTTCTTCTAAGAAACCAGAATACACCCAAAGTCAAGTAGGTGGCTTTGTTCTTTTCACCAATCTAAGACATATATATATATATATATATATATATATATATATATATAATATATACATTAAAGTTGTTTAGCAACTGAACTTAAAATAGAAATTACCTTGGATTATTCAAGTGGAGATCATATATATATATATATATATATATATATATATATATATATATAATTTTTGTATTTTCTTTTTCCACTTTCTTCTCCCCCAAGTCTTGGGTCGCTTCTGATTTGGTTAGTGTATATTTCTCTGAGGTCTTTGCCACCCTTCTAGTATTTTGCTCTCTCATTCATATATTCTTATCTGGATGAAATGACAAGAGAGAAAGATGCACCACAAAAAAAAAAAAAAAAAAAAAAGAACAAGAGGCAGTACTGATGGCTAGGGACCTAATCAATATAGACATTGGTAATATGTCAGAACTAAAGTTCAGACTGATGATTATCAAGGTGCTAGCTGGGCTTGAAATAGCTGTGGAAGATATTAGAGAATTTCTTTCTGAAGAAATAAAATCCCTTTCTGGAGAAATAAAATAACTAAAATCTAACCAAATTGAAATAAAAAAAGCTACTAGTGAGGTGCAATAAAAATTGGAGGCTCTTACTGCTAGGATAAATGAGGCAGAAGAGAGAATTAGTGATATAGAAGACCAAATGATGGAGAATAAAGAAGCTGAGTAAAAGAGAGATAAACAACTACTAGACCACAAGGGGAGAATTTGAGAGATAAGTGACACCATTAAGAAAAAACAATATTAGAATAACTGGGATCCCAGAAGAAGAAGAAAGAGAGAGGGGGGCAGAAGGTATATTGGAGCAAATTATAATAGAGAATTTCCCTAATATGGCAAAGGGAGAAAGCATCAGAATCCAGGAGACACAGAGAACTCCTCTCAAAATCAATAAAAATAGGTCTATATCCCATCATCTAATAGTAAAACTTACAAGTCTCAGTGACAAAGAGAAATCCTGAAAACAGCTCGGGACAAGAGGTCTGTAACATACAGTGGTAAGCATATTAGATTGATAGCAGACTTATCCACAGAGACCTGACAGGCCAGAAAGGACTGGCATGATATATTCAGAGCACTAAATGAGAAAAATATGCAGCCAAGAATATTATATCCAGCTAGGCTGTCATTGAAAATAGAAGGAGAGATAAAAAGCTTCCAAGACAAACAAAAACTAAAAGAATTTGTAAACACCAAACCAGCCATACAGGAAATATTGAAAGGGTCCTCTAAGCAAAGAGAGAGCCTAAAAGTAATAGACCACAGAGGAACAGAGATAATATACAGTAACAGTCACCTTATAGGCAATACAATGGCACTAAGTTCATATCTTTCAATAGTTACCCCAAATGTAAATGGGCTAAATGCCCTAATCAAAAGACACAGGGTATCAGAATGGATTAAAAACAAGATCCATCAATATGCTGTTTACAAGAAACTCATTTTAGACCCAAAGACACCTCCAGTTTGAAAGTAAGGGAATGGAAAACAATATGCCATGCTAATGGACATTAAAAGAAAGCTAGGGTGGCAATCCTTATATCAGATTAATTAGATTTTAAGCCAAAGAATATAATAAGAGCTGAGGAAGGACACTATATCATACTTCAAGGGTCTCTACAACAAGAAGATCTAACAATTTTAAATATCTATGCCCCTAACATGGGAACAGCCAATTATATAAACCAATTAATAACAAAATCAAAGAAACACATTGACAATAATACAATAATAGTAGGCGACTTTAACACTCCCCTCACTAAAATGGACAGATCATCCAAGCAAAAGATTAACAAGGAAATATAGGCTCTAAATAACACACTGGACCAGATGGAAGTCACAGATATATTCAGAACATTCCACCCCAAAGCAAGAGAATACACACTCTTCTCTAGTGCACATGGAACATTCTCCAGAATAGATCACATCCTGGGTCACAAATCAGGTCTCAACTGGTACCAAAAGATTGGGATCATTCTCTGCATATTTTCAGACCACAATGCTCTGAAGTTAGAACTCAATCACAAGATGAAAGTTGGAAAGAACTCAAATACATGGAGGCTAAAGAGCATCCTACTAAAGAATGAATGAGTCAACCAGGAAATTAAAGAAGAATTGAAAAAAATTCATGGAAACAAGTGAAAATGAAAACACAACTGTTCAAAATCTATGGGACACAGCAAAGGCAGTCCTGAGAGGAAAGTATATAGTGATACAAGCCTTTCTCAAGAAACAAGAAAGGTCTCAAGTACACAGCCTAACCCTATACCTAATGGAGCTGGAAAAAGAACAGCAAAAGAAGCCTCAACCCAGCAGGAGAAGATAAATCATAAAGATCAGAGCAGAAATCAATGAAATAGAAACCAACAGTAGAACAGATCAACAAAACTAGGAGCTGGTTCTTTGAAAGAATTAATACAATTGATAAACCCCTGGCCAGACTTATCAAAAAGAAAAGGGAAAGGACCCAAATTAATAACATCATGAATGAAAGAGGAGAGATCACAACCAACACCCAAAGAAATGCAAACATTTATAAGAACATATTATGATCAACTCTATGCCAGCAAATTTGACAATCTGGAAGAAATGGATACATTCCTAGAGACATATAAACTACCAAAACTGAACCAGGAAGAAATAGAAAATCTGAACAGACGGTAACCAGTAAGGAGATTGAAGCAGTCATAAAAAATCTCCCAACAAATAAGAACTCAGGGCCAGATGGCTTCCCTGGAGAATTCTACCAAACATTTTTTTTTTTTAAAGATTTTATTTATTTATTTGTCAGAGTGAGCACAGGCAGACAGAGTGGCAGGCAGAGGAAGAGGGAGAAGCAGGCTCCTGCTAAGCAAGGAGCCCTATGTGGGACTCAATCCCAAGACGCTGGGATCATGACCTGAGCTGAAGGCAGAGGCTTAACCAACTGAGCCACCCAGGTGTCCCTCTACCAAACATTTAAAGAAGAATTAATACCTATTCTCCTGAAACTGTTCCAAAAAATAGAAATGAAAGGAAAATTTCCAAACTCATTTTATGAGGCCAGCATTACCTTGATCCCAAAACCAGACAAAGACCCCATCAAAAAGTAGAATTATAGACCATTATCCCTGATGAACACAGATGCAAAAATTTTCACCAAAAATACAAGTCAATAGGATCCAACAGAACATTAAAAGGATTATTCACCATAACCAAGTAGGATTTAATCCTGGGCTGCAAGGATAGTTCAACATCTGCAAATCAATCAGTGTGATACAATACATTAATAAAAGAAAGAACAAGAAACATATGATACTCTCCATAGATGCTGAAAAAGCATTTGAGAAAGTACAGCATCCTTTCTTGATCAAAACTCTTTAAAGTGTAGGGATAGAGGTTATATACCTCAATATCATCAAAGTCATCTATGAAAAACCCACACAGAATATCATTCTCAATGGGGAAAACCTGAGAGCTTTTCCCCTAAGATCAGTAACATGGCTGGGATGTCCACTATCACCACTGCTATTTGACATAGTACTAGAAGTCCTAGCCTCAGCAATCAGACAACAAAAAGAAATAAAAGGCATCCGAATGGACAAAGAAGTCAAACTCTCACTCTTTGCAGATGATATCATACTTTATGTGCAAACCCTAAAGACTCCACTCCAAAACTATCAGCACTCATACAGGAATTCACTAAAGTTTCAGGATATAAAATCAATGCTCAGAAATCAGTTGCATTTCTATACACTAACAGCAAGACAGAAGAAGGGGAAATTAAGGAGTCGATCCCATTTACAATTGCACCCAAAACCATAAGATACCAGGAATAAACCTAATCAAAGAGGCAAAAAATCTGTACTCAGAAAACTATATTCATGAAATTGAGGAAGACACAAAGAAATGGAAAAAATGGTCCATGCTCCTGGACTGGAAGAACAAATATTGTGAAAGTGTCTATGCTACCTAAAGCAATCTACACATTTAATGCAATCCCTATCAAAATACCATCAATTTTTTTTCAAAGAAATGGAACAAATAATCCCAAAATTTATATGGAACCAGAAAAAGATCCCAAATAGCAAGAGGCATGTTGAAAAAGAAAGCCAAAGTTGGTGGCATCACAATTCCAGACTTCAAACTCTATTACAAAGCTGTAGTCATCAAAACAGTATGGTACTGGCACAAAAACAGACACATAGATCAATGGAACAGAATAGAGAGCCCAGAAATAGACCCTCAACTCTATGGTCAGGTAATCTTCAACAAAGCAGGAAAGAATATTTAATGGAAGAAGACAGTCTCTTCAACAAATTGTATTGGGTAAATTGGACAGCCACATGCAGAAAAATGAAACTGGACAATTTCCTTACACCACACACGAAAATAGACTCAAAATGGATGAAGAACCTCGATGTAAGAAAGGAAGCCATCAAAATCCTTGAGGAGAACACAGGCAGCAACCTCTTCAACCTCAGCCACAGCAACTTCTTCCTAGGAACATCGCCAAAGGCAAAGAAAGCAAGGGCAAAAATAAACCATTAGGACTTCTTCAAGATAAAAAGCTTTTGCTTTTATTGCTTCACATCACTCAGCATCAGGGAAATACAAATCAAATATAAATACAAATCAAAACCACAGTGAGATACTGCCTCACACCAGTCAGAACGGCTAAAATTAACAAGGAAATGACAGATGTTGGTGAGGATGCAGAGAAAGGGGAACCCTCCTACACTGTTGGTGGGTATATAATCTCATGCAGCCACTCTGGAAAACAGTATGGAATTTCTTCAAAAAGTTGAAAATAGAGCTACCTTACAACCCAGCAACCACACTACTGGGTATTTATCCTAGATACAAATGTAGTGATCTGAAGGGGCACGTGCACCTGAATGTCTATAGCAGCAATGTTCCAATAGCCAAACTATGGAAAGAACCTAGATGCCCATCAACAGATAAATGGATAAGGAAGATGTGGGGTATATACATATACAGTGGAATACTATGCAGCCACCCAAATAAAAGTGAAATTGTGCCATTTGTAATGACATGGATGAACTACAGGGTATTATGCTAAGCGAAATATCAGTCAGAGAAAGACAATTATCATATGATCTCCCTGATATGAGGAATTTGCGAGGGAAGGCAGGGGCTGTGAGGAGTAGGAAGGGTAAAATATGGAACAAGATGCAACCACGGAGGGAAACAAACCATAAGAGACTCTTAATCTCAGGAAATAAACTGAGGATTGTTGAGGGGTGGGGGGAAATGATAGGGGTGGTTGGGTTGTGGCAATTGGGAAAGGTATGTGCTATGGTGAGTACTGTGAATTGTGTAAGTCTGATGATTTACAGACCTGCACCCCTAAAGCAAATAATACATTATATGTTAATAAAAATAATTTTTTAAGAAAGAAAGAAACAGATGTTTCCATGTTCAGGTTCATGAAATGGTTCCATATTTCCAATGTTAATACGCATTTACTTTACACCTATATGTGTATATTTAAAGTGGATTTCCTGCATATGACATATGCATATTGCTTAAAAAAATGATACATTGGACTTTATCAAAACTAAAAACTTCTGCTTTAGGAAGACACTGTTCAAATTTTAAAAGTATCTAACAAAAGACTCCTATCCACAACATGAAAAACTACCAAAACTCAATTAAAAAGGAAACAAGCATCTTAGTTGAAAAATGAGCAAAAGTTTTGAACAGACCCTGCCATGGAAGACATATGGCTGGCAAACAAGCACATGAAAAGACACTCAGCTTCGTTGGTCATTAGGGGAATGCAAATTACAACCACTGAGACACCACCACTCAGTTATTAGAATGGTGTTTAAAAAGCCTGACAGTTGGGGCCCTTGGGGGGGCTCAGTCAGTTGTGTCTGACCCTTGGTTTTGGCTCAGGTCATGTTCTCAGAGTCATGAGATCTGGCTTCATGCTAAACACAGAGTCTGCTTGAGACTCTCTCTCTCTCTTTGCCCCTCCCTACCATGTGCTCTCTCTCTCTCATAAATAAATACATCTTTTTTAAAAAGCTGACAATTACAGATGGGTGTGGAACAGGAACTCTCATTCCACTTGTGGTGATAACAAAAAAAATGACACAACTGCTTTGCAAAACAATTCTTCTTCCCACTCCTATTCTTTTACTCAAATGAACTGAAACTTTCTGTTCAGATAAAAACCTGTACAGAAGTGTTTATAGTAGCTTTATATGTAATCGCCAAAAACTGAAAACAACCAAAATGCTTTTCAACAGTCAAGATAGATAAAAAGCTATGGTACATCTACACAATGAAATAGTAATTGGCAATAAAAAGGAAGAAACTACTGATTGACCTAACAAAATGGATGAATCATAACTGCTTTTAAAAAGCTGAAAGAAGGCGGACTTCAAAGGCTACATCTATTATTTCCCTTAGATGACATCCCAGAAAAGGCAAAACTATAGGAATAGAAAACGGATCAGTGAGTGAGTGTGGAAGGAGGGGGAGGATTTGAGTACAAAGCAGCTGTACCTGGGAATTTTGAGGGTAATGGAACAGTTTCTTTGTGGCATTTGATGCCTGATATACAAATGACTCGGCATTTGTGAAATGCATATATTTTACACTACAAAGAGTGAGTTTTATTGCATGCAAATTAAAAAATAATTCAACTAGGGTGTCAGGATGAAATACAGGCTGACATTAAATCCATTATATTACAGATGAGTGACATAACATCACCAAAGGAGTTGGCAGTGGCGCGGGGAGGTGGTGGGGAAGGAACTTACCCAAGTAACTGTGGAACAGAAACCGTGGCTCTCACTGGCCCCTCCCACTGGAAGCGGGTTCCAGCAACTCTCCCGTGATTTGGTGGACTTCTAGAGCTGGGTCTTTTATATTCCAGCTGCTCTTTTCACTATAAGTTTGTCCCATGACCTGGGTTAGGTGGAAGGTTGGGAGGGGGATTTGGGGGCAGCTCCGGATCCTGAGAAGCAGCAGAGCGCCCCTCTCCCACCTCCCCCGCTGGGCCGTGCCCCAATGGTTGGTTGTCATTGTTATGGCAAAGGGAACAGAAACCCTGCTCACCCCAGCCCTCCAGCCCAGATAGAGCCCCAGTGGCTACCCTCTCTTCACAGCCTGGCTGGGTTGCAGCACTGGTTCCTTTATATTCTAGTTGCCCCTAAACTGAGGCTTTTCTTCTGTACCCTAGAGCCCTTAGTCCTGGCCCCCATGGCAGTTCCCAGGCTGGGTAGTGGGGTTCCCCTCCTGATGCCCATCGCCTGCACCGCACCTGCCCTTCTCTCCATCTTCTGTGGTGTAGGAGCTCTTCAGTCAGTCCTCTGCCCTTCTTCAGGAGGAGCTTCTCTATAAATAGGTATAAATAGGTATAAAACAGGTATAAAGTCAATAGGTGTAAATTTGGTGTGTCCCTGGAGGTGAGTTCAGGGTCTTCCAGGGCATCCTCTTGGAGGGAAAGCTGTACATAATGCTGGGAAACACTGCTCTGACTAGATTCTGTAAGGGTAAGGAACTGTACAAAAAGCCACTGTTTTATAGTCAATACATTTTGTTTTATATAGGGACACAGGTTGGTAATTGTGCAATTACTTTACATGTATACTAAGATGGAACAAGTAAGTAAATAAATTCTAGATAACCAGAGCTACATTACAAGAGAGAAGTAACATGTAGACAAGGGGGGAAGGCTAGAATGAGCCAAAGTGGGCTGGATTAGAGTCAGAGATATCAGTGTGAACTCATGTTTATTTTAATATATATAAAGAAAGATAAAGATGTAAGCATACGTGGGTTAATACGCATACATACATTTGTATGCAAACTCTAGCCAGTAAAGGGACCTAGTAGCAATGAACACACCTAAAGCCCAGGTCTTGTTTTCTAAATGCCATTTTCTCCAAAAGGAAACACAGCTCTTTGAAGAAACAGCTTCTCTATAGCTGGGTCAGGGAAAATACTAGATATACTTGAAGTATCTTGAAGTGTCAAAAAGTGGCAAAGTGCTTTTTTAGGAGAAGGCGTGTTGAAAGGGCACAGAAGCAGAGATAAAAGACACCTCAATGGCCAAGTAAGGAGTATGTGAGCAACAAAATAATGATAGCATTGGATTCTAACCTAAAGAACAGAATAAATATCTACAATTTGATAACAATTTCTCAGTAAAGGATTAATCTTGCCTGAGGAGAGCTTTGGTCTTTGCCACTAACTTCTGGAAGATAACTTCTAAGCCCTTTGGGGTCCTGACTGATAAAAACGTCTTTGTTTACCGGGAAGCCTTGGGCCATGCTAGATAATCTATGCTAACAAAGTGATGGGACAGGTGTGGGGGGGTTGGGGTGGCTTTGAGCCAGACAGCATTGGCGCAGTCTTCGGAGGGGCTGGAAACTGCAGTCAAAGACATGGGTAATCAACTCTGTATATGTGACCCAACGCTGTGAAAACTGGACACCAAAGTTTGGGCAAATTTCCCTAGTTGGCAATACTCTGTCAGTGTTGCCACACGTCATTGTTGGGAGAAGAAAATGCTGTTGGCATGACTCCACTGGGAGAGTATAACTGGAAATTCTGCACTTGGTGTCTCCTGGACCCTGTCCTATGTTCCTCTTCTCCTTGACTGATTTTAATTTGCTCTTGTAAACAACCATGAGGGGGCATCTGGGTGGCCCGCTTTTGATTTCAGCTCAGGTCATGATCCAGGGTCCTGGGATAGAGTCCAGGAACAGCTCCACACTCAGTGCAGAGTCTGCTTGTCCCTTCCCCTCCCCCTCTGTCCCACTCCACTCTGGCTCCTTCTCTCAAATAAATAAAATCTTTTAAAAATAAATTTAAAAAAACCAACTGTGAGTATAATGGCTTTGCTGAACTCTGGAGCCCCTTTAGTGACTTATTGAGCCTGAAGTTTATCTTGAGGACCCCCAAGCTTGCAGCTGATATCAAAAGTGAGGGTGGTCTTAAGGGATTACCACATTTTGCACTAATACAAATAAGTTATTAAACAAAACAAACAACAGAGTATGAGAGAAGGGACAAAACTTCCTTGCAGAATTCCAAATAAAAAAATGTAAGGGGGATGAGGAAAATAGAAAAATCACTGCTAAAACACTACAGTAAGTAATGGATGCAGGCAAGATCTACCAATGAGTGTGAAAAAGAGGTAGCAACACTTAGAGAAGCAGGATACTTGCACAGCCTCAAAACATCCTTCCAAATAGGTACTAGATACTGTAGTGGTTTCAGCTTATGTCCATAGATTATTTGATACTCTTTCCTCCAAGATGTGGGCTTAATTTCTCTCCTCCTTGAGCATGAACTGGAATTAGTAGTAATTCATTTCTAATGAATAGAATATGAGAATGAAAAGTAGTAACCAACCTTATAATGGAGAAAATGGGCAGACATTATCTTTACCAAATTATCGAAATTCGTATCACCATAGATCGTGTTGATATGGTGTATCCCTTGCAATGATGTGATGATGAGATTTAAATTTTGCTGTATTCTCTCCCCAAATAAATAATGCTACTCTGGTCATGAGAAAACACCAAATAAACCCAGTTTGAGAGGCACCCTATGTAGGACTTGCCTAGAGTTCTTCATAAATGGCAAGGACAGGGAACAGGGAACAGGGAGACTGACACAGGGTCACAGATTGGAGGAGACTGTTGTGTGTGGTGTGCTGGGCTGGATCCTGGAACCAAAAAAGGATATTGGTGGAAAAGCTGTTGAAATCTGAATAAATTCCAGTTTTGTTTAAGTATGATGCCAATGTTAATTTCTTAGTTTTGATAAGTGCAGCAAGTGTACTACTCCCAGGGGAAGCTGACTTATTGTACTATCTTCGTAACTCTTCTGTAAATTTAAAATTATCCAAAAGACCATTTTTTTTTTTTTTTTAAAGACTGACCATATCAAGTGGGTAAAGACGTGGAATAACTAGAACTCTCACACCTTTCTGGTTGAAATGTTTAAACAGTAAATAATATACCCGATTTTAAAACGTTTGGCAGTTTCTTAGGAAAATAAACATACACATAACAGTATGTGTCATCCATTGCATTCCTAGGCATTTACCAAAGGGAAATGAAAGAATCAGCCTTATACACAAATAAGTCTTCTACATGAATCTTCATAGCAACATTATCAGTCATGGTCAAAATGTGGAAACAACCCAGACATTCAGGAAATTATTGGTTAAATAATGTATGGTATATCCCTACAATAGAATACTACTTAGCAATAAAAAAGAATGAAATTTGGATATAAAATAATGCTGAGTGAAAGAAGCTAGGCTATCCCCACCCCTAAGAAGAATACCTAATGACTCCATTTTTTATAAAATACTAGAAAATGTAACCCAATGACCAGTGACAGAAAACAATTCAGTGATTGTCTAAGAGTGGTAGGGGCAGGACAGGGAGGGCTAAGAGCAAGGGACTTCTGAGAGGCAAGAGAGTGACAGGTAGGTTCATTTTGTAAGGGTAATTGTTTCACAGGTGTGTACATAGGTCAGAACACATATGCTTGTCTAATTTAAATACATACTTTGTCAAGTAGAGCTCAAAAAAGCTGTTTTTAAACAAGAATGACATGAAAAGATGTTTTAATATATTAACCAAAATCAAATCAAATCATGCAAAAACAAGTACTGTATAATCCCCTTTGAAACAGAACTTACTGATTTAGGCTTCCAAATGCATAACAAAGTGACTAAAATACTGTGTAATTAACAGAGACTGCTCTAAGAGAAAATGCCCAGGTGAGTCAGAGGAAGGGGAAAAAAGTGAGTATGCTACCCTAAAAACTCCACAATCTTAGGGACTTGATACAACATGTTCTCTTTCCTGTTCATGCTCCATGCTCCATGTTGGTTTCAGGACGTCCTCCCTGTTCCTCAATGAAGCGGCTTAAAGAATGACACTTAGCAGTACTTAGGAATCCTGCTCCAAGCTAGATAAAGTTTACACCTCTGGTATTCTCTTTATTTACACCACTTCCCCCACCCCCAGCATTTTGTACTTTAACATTTTCTAAAATGAGCATGTATTACTACCACAAGGGGAAACAAAATTACACAGAACAAAAGGCCTGTGTATGAAAGACAAATGTGACCAAACACTGAAAAGCAGAGTGCTCTTTTGACCTTGATTAATGTTTCAAAATTGAAGTCTAGTGAGATAATTGAAATGGAAGCCAAAAGAAAGTGAAATGTGAAATGCAATGTCTTTAGAAACTCGGTTCTTAATATTGATGCGTTTTCTGAGGTTTCTCTATAAATAATAGATCACAAAATGGATGTTTGGCACAGAGTTGCTTTTAAAAGTGCATTTTCCAATTCTTGACAGTGCAAAAAAAAAAAAAAAGAAAGAAAGAAAGAAAGAAAATGTAGAAGAGACTAAGGACAAGACATAAACAAATGCTGATAAAGTAACACAGGGAGCTGATCACACAGACACGCACGTCACCATTATCATCCAACTGGCTTTCACGCAAAAAAAACAATGACATATTTTAATATATTCCATCCTAACAAAATATAATTGTGAATAAGTTTGTTCAATAACCACTTCCACGTACATGTCTGTAATAGTAGTGCTTTGTAAATCTAATTACAACTGACTATTTTCAACAAATTATCCTTCAGACAATTTTTTTTTGGGGGGGGGGGAGTGTGGCATGTTTGTAACAGAAAAAATAGTGATAGTAATAATCATGCCAGGTACAAAAGCCTAACTTAGACCAGTCACTGTGCTATAGGATTTATAGGACTGCTAATCCTTAGAACCATCTTGAAAGCAAGGTATCTTAAATGGATGTTGCTTACAGATAACAAAATCGGTGTTCAGATGTGAAGTAACTTGGTCAAGGTCACCAATCCACAGGAAGAATGTGGCGTTTTTCTCACTCTGGTATGTTGCCTTCTCTTGTTTCACAATGTACTCACCCGGAGGGACTTCCCACTCTTGTCAATGCCTCGAACCAAAAGCTACTATTTTCCAGGCACTGTTCTAGGCTCTGGATATGCAGAAAGAAGTCTAGTAGCTAGATTTGACTTTCAGGAACCCAACATAAGCAGCAGCACAGGAAGCAAGTGTCTAACCAGAGCTGTGGAGAGAACACTGAGAAAGAGGAAGGGACAGCTGAGCCCCTGGGAGTGGAGGCAGGGGCAGAAGGAAGTGAGCACTGAGCAGGTGAGAGGCATGTCTTCCCGGAAGTCCTTGGCTTGGTGGAATCAAAAATGATAATTAGACAAACGAGGAAGGAGAGAAGGGATTCCAGGAAGAGGCAGTTATGTGAGTCAAGGGGAGACGAAGGTTTACAGGAGGTAACTGCCTTTGTTTCAAGCGTGGCCAGACTTGAATGATTGAATTCAAGTGACTGAATACAGGAGACAGAGCCTCCTCAGCCCCTTAAAGTCACAAGTGCTAATCAGAACATGGCTGTGTGCCAGACTTTAGCCAGGATTCCACAGCCCACCTCCCCTGGGCACTGCCACACATTCTCACCAACAACTTGGAGTAACTGTAACGCTAAGACCTGTTTGGCAGGTCCTCTCATTGCAGCAGAGCTGCTAACTCTCTCCCTGGAAGCCTCTGTGCCAGGCAGACAGACTCACTCCAGCTATCCTTGTCTTTAAGGTGGGCCACAATGGTTCCTTCCAGAAACATGGAAACCTTCCAGATACGGGAAACCAAGACTTCCTTATAAGCGTCACCCACACCCGTCCCAGGACTGTCCTGACTACAGGGCCCCATGTTCTGTAAGTCCTCAGGAGTGCTGATCCCCTAGCTAAACGTGCACCCTTCAGTGCTCCTTGGTGCTATCCGTCTGGTCATCTCCTAAGACATCTACCTTCCCTGGGCCTACTGAGAATAGTGGAGAAGAGTCACATGATGGCTCAACTGGTGCCGCTGGGGAGTCATGGTTACCGACTGCAGCTGAGCAAGGCTCCACAAAATATGAGTAAGAGACATATTCAAAATTATAGTAAGCTTTTTTTAAAGTCAGGGAAAATGTGAATGTGTGCCTACTGTGCTTACTAGAGTTTGCCATGTTCTGCCCATGTTCTAGGGCAGAGTTGGAAGTGACTAGTACCCAGGCATATCACAATAAGTTACTGAATTTCAAGGGCAAAGAATCCTTGGAAATCCAGGTGTAACAACATTACCTCTAAGGAGGCAAATCCATGATGGCCTTGGGCTTCAGTACGGTAGTGGTGACTGCTGGAAAATGGTGGGGCACCACCACAGTGGTTCTGTAGTTTTAGTGGAAATTAGAAGCTTCTGGAGAGCACTGTGGACCCTCACTCCATATGCGTTCTGATTTAGTACACCTTGGGTGGACTACCACTTGTTCTCCTGCTGGGAGATCTGGACTTACACTTTAAGGCTGATCAATAGAGATAGGAGAGAATGTGGTACAAGAACAATGTATCCAGTATTCATTGTGTGTGTGTAAGACAAGTCTCAAACACCCAAGGCTTCAAGAGAGAACTTGCTAGCCATAGGTGTGGATGAAGTCCATCCAACTAAAGGACAGGTCCAGATGTACTCAGTAGTGAAGAAGCCCGGTCTCAAACTAAGAACTGAACTTACTGCAGAATGAAACTGAGCATAAATGGCTGTGGTTATAGAAGACAACAGAAAGTGAAAATCTCAGCATGAGGTTGGGGATGGGGACTTCCACTCGTTCCATCATCCCAGTGTCCTCCAGCTGCATCACCACCAGGAAACAAAAATGGTTGTATTTTACCTCATGCCTTACTATCTGCTAGGCACGGTGTTAAAAACTATGCATCATCTTATTTCTTATAACCTGGGGCAGGTAATTGTTATTCCAACTTCAATAGAAGGGCACAGAGAGCGGGTACCTTTGCCATGCTCACCCAGTTGATTGTCAGAGTCCGAGATACTGTGACATCAAGATTGGCAGGATTACTGTTTTATGAGAACCCTTTAATAATGTAGCATTTTATTACTATTGCTTTAATCAGTAAGCTGTGTCTTGGTCTCTCCTGGGGACCTCTTCCTCCTTTCCTCTAACCCTACTACAACCAGCAAGTATGTTACGGGATCTCAAGATACTTTGTTCAAAGAATTCAGGAGAGATGTCGGGGAGAAGTGGTACAAAATCTTAGACCCTAAAGTACTTTTTCTCAAACTTCGTGTGTACAGTTTACCTGGGGGGGGTGGGGATCCTGTTAAATTACAGCTTCTGATTCATTAGGACCTTGTGTGGAACTTGAAATGACTTCCAAGTCATTGTGGGGCCATTTTGAGTAGCAAAGCCCTACACCACAAACTCCAAACCAGCTTCTCTTTGACACCTAACTGGTTGGTAGGTGTAGCTCCTGCAGCTATTAATGAAGAGGTGCTTTGCTTCACATAGTTTCTTGTGTAAACACCTTTGAAAACCTAGCAGAGATGAGGTTTGAGAGACACACACAGTGACTGACACGAGTTTCCATTTGAGTTCCTATGATTAACAGAAGTAACGTCTATCATTAAAAAGGGAAAATCGTTAACAAACTTCTTGCAGTGAGGAGGGATCAAGTGTTTCATTTCTCTGCCTTTCATGGTAAGGATAGACAATGTTTAAAGTAATAAGTGGAGGTGAAAATACAGACTATTTAAAATTATAATTGCAATCATTACATGAGTGACCTATAACAAGTAATTACAGGTGCAAAGTGGATCACAGGGAGGGCCATACTGGGTGTCCCAGGACAATAGCCAGCTAAGCTCTTTTAGTGTAGGGGGCAACAGTCCGAACTATGAGGTACTCCTTGCCACTAAAAACACACTACCTTGAGGGGTGCCTGGATGGCTCAGTTGGTTGGGCATCTGCCTTCGACTGGGGTTATGATCCCAGGGTTCTGGGGTCCAGTCCCACATCAGGCTCCCTGCTCAGTGGGAAGCCTGCTTTTCCCTCTGCTTGAAATCTATCAAATAAAATCTTAAAAAACCAAACCAAAACAAACAACAACAAAAAAACCCCAAAACCAAAAACCACACACACGACCTTGAATAGCAGCAAGTTCAGATGCTTCTTCAAACTAATTCCCTAATACTTCACAAGAGCAGAACCCATTTTTCTCTTGCTCACTGTTGTATATCCAGTGGTCAACACACTTCCTGGGACATACTCTAGATATTCAACAAATATATAGATATGCTGAAGACTCAAGAGGGTAAAATGTATAAAAATGGCATTTTACAAAGTCCTAGAAACAAATAAATGTCTGCTATTCTGGCACACGGACTAGGAATTTGGCTCGCAACTAATAATATACACTGGTAGATGCCATTAAATACTGATAGATCCATGAACTCTATAATTGGATTTATTTTATGTATTTTGCTCTATGGCAAAAATGTTCCATTTTTAACAAAATCTTGGTCATACCTCTAGTAGTCAATAACTAGTGAGATGGGTTTAAAAGATTAGTTTTCTGCTAACTCCAGTCACGTGAATGTTGTTTATGGGTCTCCATTATTCTCTTGAGCTCCTGTAGGCACACTGAGTAAATAGACAAACGACTTAAGGACCTTTCCCAAGAAATCCCCCTTGTTTCCTAGCGATTCCTTTTGAAAAAGACTCGGTGAATGCAGAAAATGGGTGGATGGTAAGTTTTAGAGTCTGTGTAAGTGCCTAGTAACCAGTGTGTGTCCATCAGAATCAACTGTTGAATCTTACAGATAGATAATATTGGTTTAATGCACTGCTGTTTATAATAGGTAACAGTGAAGAAGTAAATCTACATTATAGGGGCCTAAATTATGCTGTATAATATAATGCAACCATTAAAAATCAAAATAATGGCATCCCATAGTGCACTTGCTACAACCAGGCACGATTCTCTAAGGGCTTGGGTGTGGTAAATTCATCTTTATAACCAATTTATCACATTTCACAGAAGGGAAGAGGAGTAAAATAGCTCCTTAGGTCAAACAGCTGCACAGTGGAGTTGGGATTCAGCCAAGGCCGTCCGGCGGAATTCATGCTCATAGAACCTCTGTGGTATACCCTACTTCTGCAGCATAGGGCAGGACCTACACGACAAAAGTCTCCGACGATTTCAGTGAAAAAGTTTTTGAAATCAGCAAAAAAATACAATTTCACTTAATTTTTTTTTTATTTTGAGTATTAAAAATGTTTGCAAGGACACAATATAAGTGGTTTCCACTGAGGAACCGGCTGGGAGCATAGAAATGAGAATTTATTATTTTTCAATGTCCTTACAAGCATGTGTTTTATAATAAATATACAATATGCCAATTACCCAACTCTTTTCTTCCCTAGCCTCCCCCTCTCCCCCATCATCTCTGGCACACAAATAAGCACAAAAAATGCACACATCCCTGTTACCATATTAGCCAGTAGGTTCAGGGCAGGGCCAAGACTCCTGGTTAATAATGCTGTAAAAAGTTTACTTACCTCTAATTTATTCTGGATTTATCACTAAGACATTATTTCCTTCAACACCACATTTGCACAACTTCATACTTCAGTTTATTTCCATACATTAAAATTATTTCAACCACTTAAATTGAAATATTTTTAAAACATACTACATAGCTACAATTTTATGTGCTATTAAAATTCATTTGAATTATTTGATGACTCTAGGCTTTTATGATGGTATGTGTGCTAACTGTGCTATTCCTCATCCTCTACTGAGGTATACTCTCCTCAGGTACCCACGCTGGAAAATCAGATAATTTGTATACACTACTTGACCAGATTAATTGAGTCAAAAAGAGCTTATGTGGAAAAGGACCTGACAATGTGTAGATTTTTCTAAATCCTTTCATTTGAATGTATGAGATTCTGACACCTGATGTTTTTAATGTCTCAGACTAAATTCAGTGTGACTGGGGCGCCTGGGTGGCTCAGTGGGTTAAGCCGCTGCCTTCGGCTCAGGTCATGATCTCAGGGTCCTGGGATCGAGGCCTGCATCGGGCTCTCTGCTCGGCAGGGAGCCTGCTTCCCCCCCTCTCTCTCTCTGCCTGCCTCTCCATCTACTTGTGATTTCTCTCTGTCAAATAAATAAATAAAATCTTTAAAATAAATAAATAAATAAATAAATTCAGTGTGACTGGATTTTTAAAGCAAGAGTTTGACTACTTGAGGTATTCCCTCAGTCCTTGAATGTCTCTACAGTAGTCTGGCCCAGTGGCCCTCCAATTTTAGTATATATGTGCTGAAGTGAACACTCCAGTGGCCCTCCAAACTCTGTTTTTGATATTTCTGGTAGTGCAGCATCTCTTAAAGCAGCCCATTCTGACACTGGATTAGTACAAACTTTAAAAAAAAAGAAAAGAATTGTTATTATCTTTTTCTGCGTAGATTCCATCCCACTGGTCCTAGTTCTTAAAGTGTGAATTGTTTGCATAAGTGATCATACAAACCCAAAAACCAAGAAACATTAATAATTGTCTTCTGTACTTTACTAAACACTTTGTGTTTAATATATTTTAAATTATAAATAAATTACAAGGAACTCCTAAAAAATTTAATACAAAAATATTACAAGTTAGGACAAATAAGCATTGAGATATGACATTTAAGAAGAAACATGCAGAAAAAGTAGCATAGGGTTAACATTTCATTGTTGACAGAGAGCTTTGGTACAGCAGAGAAAAGCACCATAAATCTACTGTCCATAGTGTCTTTTCCTCCACTGCATTTTGCAAATGAATATATTGGGTAAACAGTAAACTTTCATCTGCTACTATGTATAATAGGTGAGAAATTTGATCTATTTCAAAGTGTAACAACTATGAAATTAAAAATAACCCCTTCTATGACTACTGAAACTGATTTGGTTTTATCTTAAATTTAGATGCATTATAATCCTTAGTAGTCCAACACTTTCTGAAAGTGTAAAATGCAGAATATTATTAATCTTTGCCATGCAATAAAAGTTAACCCTTTGAAAATGAAAGACTGGCAGCTCTAGCAACTGTAAAAACTTATCATTTAATAAAACATGACAAGTCTTTGCCTGTGTTAGTTTCTGCTTAAGGAAATGAAAGGGAAAGGCAGAAGACCTGAAGAATAAAAGTTTCTTAAATAAAAAAAAAAAAAGTGTTCAATGATTCTTTTAAAAAGTCTCTAAGTAATTCTCAAGAGCTGGGATTAATTAAAACCGCAAGGTGACTAGTATCGTTCTTCAAAGATATAAGGTTTGTTAGCCACATAAGCAATTAGCTAAGGAAGAAAATTATTAAATTAGAATTGATTTATATGAAGAAAAAAATGTCACTAAGAAGTTGAAAATCCTGCCCTAAAATCTTCAGCAACATATATACACACGGTTTTGTGCTTAACTTGCACACTAAGCAAATGAATCTGAGGTCTCTTTTAGTTTATGTGAAATGATGTCCTTTAAATACAGCATTATTTTCCAAAATAATCCCAAAGCGATTGTTACTTCTTAGCTGATTAAATGCTCTATTATTAATAAAAATAGTAAATAATCCCTTCATTTAAAAAATCTCATCTGTGAGAAGTAATAAAATAGTAAAATTTGTAATTTTATCTATGGGCTTACTTTAAAGTATCTATCTTAGAAAACAACACACTTACGGAAAACAGTGGGTTTGGGTTCTGATGGCAGTTGTAACTGATTCAACACCAATGTGGTAGAGAACAGACATGTTGTTATGTCATGAAGGCTAACTCAGAGCAAAAAAAGTTTATTCTACAATAAACATTGGAGGAGTAAATGCAATTAAAATGTAAACAAGAAATTGTAAACAAGAAATAGCATCCCTCTCTCTTTACTTGACTAGTAAATAATCTATACAAACTACATAGATATCAAAGGTTTCATATATGTACACAGCCAACATAATATCAAAATATATTTTATTCTGGACCTCTTTCAGATCTGATTCAAATTACAGTTGTCAAAGCAATACAATGCAAAGGGAAACCGCAACAACAACAACAACAACAAAAATGTGCCTAGAAAGGATAAAAGGGTCATTGGGGACAAATCATTGTGATGTGGAACCAAAGTACATCGTGAGTGTAATTAACATGGTCCAGGACAGCAGAGAACATCTGGATCAGTCTTCCTTGCACAAGAATCATGAAAACTGAACAAGAACGTTCTTTAACACGTACAAAAAACTGTCATGGGCTGGTTTACACTTGTACAACAGTTTTAAAGTTAACTGGATAACTAAAGAAATGATGCAGACATTTTAATCCAGTGCTATAGGTAGGCTCACAGAATTAGACCCAAAGGATTTGCCAAAATCAAAATAAGAACATCATAGCTACAATGTCAAAGTCAGTTAAGAAGAAAATTGCTTCTGTATTTAGGGATCACAGAGCCACAAAACGCAGTCTGTGTTTGCTTTTAATGAGATGGATAAGTAAGTACATTGGACTTAGATACAACATGCAGAATGTTTTCTTGAACTTATGCAGAAACTCCAAGAAAACATCGTAAAACAGCTTACTAGGAAAGAAAAAGATGCCCTAGTTATTCACCCTGCTTCAACACTGTCAACAGAAAGGCAAAAATAAAGAATGCTATTAATACTTGAGAACTACTGATATTAGACATCAAATTTCTAAATCAGTGTATTAAAAAAAGTGAACACTTCCTCATTTTTCTCTCATCTACATTTAACTAGAATCATGTTAAAAAAATTGATATTGAATGTGACACTTCAGAGCTACTACCGGAAGGAGTAATTCTTAACTTCCCTACTCTCCTTCCATCCCTGCTGATTCAGAAGGAAAAACAAACAAAAACAAACAAACAAAAAACCAACCAGGGTCTCTTGTAGATTTGCTGCTATTCCCCAAAATGTTGGCATTTGCTGCCATGCCACAATGTTGGTCCACTGAAAGAATTTCCGTGGAAACAGTCAACAGTAATTCACCAAACGCAAGCACCACCCTTAGCATGTGAGAGTAAATGCAGGTTCTATAGAAATGTACAATGTGCTTAAGATGAAAACGGTTTTGAAAAGAGTAAACAGCGCTGCATTTTAGATTTATTTTTCTGCTTACCTAGTAAAATCTAACATTTTTGCTCACATAAGGACAATCATTTGTGAATCACAGGTGATTCCTTCAAACAGCAAAAATGCATACTCTTCTTCAGGCCTCTAAGCAATAATAGTTTACATTACTCTTAACAAAATCATTCTACATAAACAGATAGCTCCTTAAAAATAGTACTCTCTCATTAAATCTAATTTGACAGAAAGAAGTCTAAGGAAAAAAGGAGTGCTTTATAAGTGAAAAAGTACAAATCTTTGGCCTTTCTCTTGACATTTTTATATGTCAAAAAGCAAAAAACCTTCATGTAATTCAATCTAGTAATTACTTTTTGCACCATAATTTGTTTTTACACCACAAAAGGAGGCACTTTCAGTATCTGTAAAAGGTGTTTAATCCTAAAACATACTTACCTAGAGAATTATTAATTAAAACAGAATTCAATATACTCTAAAATCTATTAGGAAATTAAAAGTTACCACTTCTAAAAGTCATTTGAAAGTCAATGATGGTACCTGATCAATGACAGAAATGGGGTTTGGAACAGATACAAGAATGTATGTGATTCCTACATGGAGAAGAAAAAGAAGATATTTCTTTATGGAGTTTAAGAGTGACAGCTGCTCTTTCTTTATTCTACTTTAATCAATGAGTACTCTATTCATTCAAGTTTTCCTTTCTAATTTTCCTTGTAAGTTTCTTACAGTAGCTTGTACAACGATATACAATGAATACCATAAAACATCTACTGGAATCAGTTGATCTTTAGGAATAAGTTCTCAGGAAAAAAAGGAAGGAAAAACGAGCCAAGAACCTCAAAAACAGAATTGTGCAGACCGTGAAACTTGGTCTCTTACAATCAAGTTACTGCTCAAATTTGAGGCAATCTTACTTTTGTCTACTGGAGCAGCATCGTGGCACATCAGCAGGCAATGATGATGTTGAGAACAGCAGCAAAAACAAACGACTGTATGCTCATGAAGAACCCAAGCCTACAAAATGGATAGCTTTCCAATAAGTTTATACTTAAAAGACCCAAGATTTTAGGATAATAAAGCTCTGTATTTATAATCTTTTATATGTCCTATTGTGGCTATTATGCTTAAGTAAAACAGCTAAAGATAAAAAAAGAAAGAAAGAAAGAAAAGGTGACAATACCATCAAAAGGTAGCTGTCTACTCTGGCAGCTATACTGCAGAACTTCTTGACTATCTTTTAATCAGCTGGGGGGAAAACGTCAATAACTGTATGCAAATGAATAAATTGTCCATATCAAAATACAAAAGTACTATCAATAATCACCTCTGACTTTCAGATTTAAATTCAGTGCAATTGACAGATGCATCACTAAAGGAAAATGCAGCTTAACCTACTCAAAACATTTGTGTCTATTCCTGGGAGCACATTTAAAAATTATTGCACAGATTTTTAAATTTTTATTTATTTTTTTAAAACAATAACAGAGGTCAACCACAGGTATGGACCTCTAGCAATAAAAGCAGGATTTCAAGTGCCAGATACTCAGCATATTAGGTTTCCTACATAGGTCACAGGGTAATAGTTCTAAATATCTATAATGTGATCCAAAACCCTAAAAACAGCTGGCACAAAACCATCATGAATGACTGTCTCTCTGGATGGAAATTTTAAAAAATATTATTACAGTATCATAGTCCCCACTAACAACAACTGGGGTACATATAACAATGTATTGTGAAATTAAGTGTATTTATTCTCTTTACCAATAGCAAATGCTATCCTACCTTAGTAAAACCAAGACTTGCTTCAATCAATGCTGTTTTGTAAAAACAGCAAAACAACAAATGCTGAAAATCAAAGCTGCGTTACTTGGGTTAAATCGGGTTTCTATTTCAACTTAAAACACAGGTTAAAATTTTAGTAGTAAAGGCCTCAAAATAATTAGTGACAGAAATAGTGTTATAAATTTGCTAAGCTTAGTAATAACTCCTTAATTAAAATCTTTGAGATATAAATTTGACAACTATTCTCTTCAAAATGGACACTTGTGGATACTTCCATTAATCATGACAAACCTGTTAGTCATACATATAAACACAGCCCCGTGCTATCTATCATTTGCACATTCTGTGTATTTTAGCTTTTAGTTGCAATGAACACAAGAAGAGGTTTGCTCTGATACCTTATCTTTCAGAAAATACTTGATATTATAAACAGAGTAAAAGACATGATATAGTAGTGATTACTAAGAAAAAAAAATAGCAGCTTAAATCTATCCGTATTTGAAAAAAATGTAGTCACAAGTACCACGAACGCAGAATCAGAGCAGCAGGGAGCTTAGTGCAATTATACTTTTTTTTTTTTTTTAAATTCTGAATCACTGCTATTTAAAAACACCTTGAAGCAAGTCTTTTGTTTTAAAGATTGTTTTTAAACTAAGGTAGCAAACATTTTGCCATGTAATGGCAGTGTTATATGCCGTTATCTTGCTTTGTATAAAGAAAAACAACATGAGAGATTTTTAATACTGGAGTTTGGTTACATTACATATTTAAGCTTCTACATAGAATGATGGACACTTTGAGAAGCTAATCCTTATCCAGAAACATTTTAATCTCTTAAAAAACAAAGCAAAACAAACAAACAAACACAACAACAACAAAAAAAACCCCAAACCTACTTTGCTCCTTTTCACAATAGTGCACATTTTAACCATAATTTAGTTATGGCTACAAAACATCAGAAGATTTTTTTTTATGCATCTTCTCTATGGTATTAAAAAAAAATTGTGCCCTTCTAGTCTTTAATTGGCAGAAATATGTCCCAAAAAAGAAACTATTGCATTTAAGCCACATCACCAAAAAAGAACAAAAAAACAAAAACAAAAAAACAAAACAAAACAAAACAAAAAAAACAGAGCATAATATCCTTTCACTGATGTGTCTTACAGATTGACATGACCAAAGTCATCTATTTTCATTCAACTTCCAATTCCCCCTTCCACAACATGCACCAACTGAATATATGCTCTGGGAGCCATAAAATGTACCAAACATCTATCTCTTCAAAAGAATGCATTAAAATATTTTTAAGAATTTTTTGTTTAAAAGGTGAAAAAAATATAAACAAGAAACTGATTCACTCCCTTACTTCATGCATCCATAAACTAAACCAAAAACAAAGTTTAAAAGCAAGAACGAACTACTGCTGCAAGTTTTTGTTAAGTCCATTTTCTCTGTACATACAAACTGCTCAACTACTGAAGGGAAAAAAGAATATAATCCATGGTGTCTTCTGATTCAAAGGGGAGAAACAAGGCTGTCATTAGTATCCAAAAACTGGTACACATATGGGCTGCTTTTATAATGCATATTTCTCTCTCTCTTCTGTTTTTCATATCCAAAACTTCTAAATGCTATTTTAGGGGCACAGCAGATTAGATTCCAGCACTTGGTGAACAGAATTCACAAGCTGTGACAAAATTCTGTCATCTTCAGGGTGCAATTTTGTTTATATACACTGTATGTATATATTTCTTTTAGATTTGGCTGTAGTGGACTGGCCATGGTTCAAGTGGGACTATAGCAGTACATGGGTCAGGGACAGTCATTTTGGCTATGTACACATTCATAGTCGGTCCATGGCTTCCAACTAGTAGCGCTATTTCCGAAGGTCTAATACACAAACCTGTAAGAAATTAAAATAATCAAAAGTGTGTTAAGAATTTCATTGTACATTTTTAGTGTAATGTTTACCTCCTAGTTCATGAATCTGGTAAAGCAACATTAATCATGGGACTGGGCACTTAACGAACAGAAATCAGACAAATTGTCTAAGAGGTGGAGAAAACAACTACAGGCTAACACTATAGAGAAAGAACCATGGCTAAAATTTTGAAGATCTACTCTCTGTTAATTAAAAAACAGAAAAGAATATGCTCAAGATAGACCATTTCCTATCTTTTGGGCCTAAGTGAAAGAGATCTCAGATTATATTAAGCTATACCTTCAGAAAACAGCTAATGGCTAATAGCCTCTTCATTTTCCCTTTACTTTCAGAGCTTTGAAAGCCAAAACTAATATTTCTATTAAGAGCTGGCCAATGTCATCCTGAAAGTCTTTCAGTATCACACGTTCCTCAGTGCAGGACTCAACTGCCTCTACCGGCCCCCGCCCTGGGCCACCAACACTCTTCCGCAAGGAAGACAAGGTAGAGATAAGCATTAAAAATTCAAATGTCTCTCAGAGCGGTATTCTTCTACACTCAATTTCATCAACAAAGGTTTCCATTAAAAATAACCATCCATTTCTTGGTTATGAAGATACGCTTTTGGCAAACACAGCCTATATTTTATTCATATTATTTGAGTGAAATAAACAAAAATATACAACCTCCATTAAAAAAGATCAGTGCCATAAAATGTATTTTGAAAAGAAGACTTGTAGTCACGACCACAATAAGCCACATTTATTTACTATGCTTACACACCCACCCTTCTTGGAAACACTTCATTATACTTACTGAACCATCTGATGCACTGGCTCCAACTTTGTCTCCTGCTGCATTCCAGCAAACTTCAAAAATTCCACCTGTTCCCCTATAGCTGTGAACTAGAGCACCTGTCTAAAAAAATGAAAAAAAAATTCTTAAAAATGAGAACATATATTATTATAAATCCAAATTACTGAGGTAAAAATACTATTATGGCATTATTTCAAGCAATCAGATAGAATTTAGCTTTGACTCCAAAATAAATTTAAAGTTTTGAAATACTAGAAATGTGATGATCCTTCTATAAAATGATAACACCTGCCTGCTCTCAACAGATCAAACACACACAAGCGCGCACGTGCATGCGCCCTCCCCCCGCCGCCCGTTTCTCCAGTAGTGATAACCATTCTTAGCTATCTTTGGCCTCCTTGAGATACAGTTAACCATGGAGTAAACATTCAATGTATGACCTGTCATAAATAAACTGTTGTTGTTGAAGGGTGGTGCATAAGTATAGCTAACATGTAGAGACACAAAATGAAGTTCGAATTTCTTTGATAAAACATCCTAAAGAGAAAGTATAATAAACTAGTAAAGACAATTCCAGTGTAAGTCTGTTAAATTACTCTATCTGTATTTACTGAAAACCCCTAAGATAGAGGTGATTAAAAAGGGGGGGAAGGCGCCTCAGTGGCTCAGTGGATTAAAGCCTCTGCCTTCGGCTCAGGTCGTGATCCCAGGGTCCTGGGATGGAGCCCCGCATCAGGCTCTCTGCTCAGCAAGGGGCCCGCTTCCCCCTCTCTGCCTGCCCCTCTGCCTACTTGTGATCTCTGTCTGTCAAATAAATAAATAAAATCTTAAATAAATAAATAAATAAATAAGATCAAAATAATTCAGCCACCCACTGAATAATTAAACATAGTTAAAAAAAAAAAACATATATTTTCCTAGAAAACCAGTCATTAAACAGGGCAAAGATCAGAGACTCTGCTGTGAGAAACTGGAAAACAAAAAATATGCTTCCAGCTTTCTGTCTAGCAGAAGTATGTCTCAGCTTTATGAAAACCTAAAAAAGTAAAACTAGAGGTAGCAGATCTACCTAAAAACAACATGGCAGCAAGTCATGTACCTTGTAAATACCTCCTCACACAGCCAATCCTAATTTAATTATGTAGCCAGAAGTCTCTTTTCCCTTGCTTTCCTCTTCTAGAAACCACAGGTGCATTGCTACAGCTTATCACATCAGAAAGATTCAACTGTTTTCTTCCCCCTACCTAAATTTTTTTGCAATTTAAAAGATTAATGAAAGTGTGAGTCTAGTAGGTATTGAGTGTATTTCTATGGTTAATCAGGACAAAGGAGTGGCACCAACAAAATCTAAACTCAATGTATAGGAATTAAAATCTACAGGACAGTAAGCTTTGGTGCTTAAAAAAACCAACTTTCGGGCGCCTGGGTGGCTCAGTGGGTTAAGCCGCTGCCTTCGGCTCAGGTCATGATCTCAGGGTCCTGGGATCGAGGCCCGCATCGGGCTCTCTGCTCAGCAGGGAGCCTGCTTCCCTCTCTCTCTCTCTGCCTGCCTCTCCATCTACTTGTGATTTCTCTCTGTCAAGTAAATAAATAAAATCTTTAAAAAAAAAAAAAACAAAAAACAACTTTCTTTACAAAGCACTTAGCAATTTCTAAGCTCAGAGTAGGATATAATTGAACTAAATATCATGGTCAACAAACTAGAGCTGTAACATTAACGGAGACCAATGGATTAATACAACTGACCTGTGAAATGTATGGGTAACATATCATATGAGTGACAATCCAAACGAGGAAAGAAAAAAACTTGATTTATATTTGACAAAAAGACAGTGAGTGCACTAAAAATTCACTAGATATAAGTTTATTATTTTCAAACTTAAAAAAGTAAAATGATACTTTTTTTAAATAAATAAAATCTTAAAAAAAAACCTATGCTAACAATGCAGGTATATACAAATGTCTATCAATGCAGTATAAGAGAATCTATTAAAAAACCACAGTAAGAACATGGTATATGAAAGAAGTGGCATTATGAGACAGCAAAGGGGTAAACAGTGTTTAGATAACTGGCCAGCCATTAAAAAAATAAAAATTAGATCTCTACCTCAAATCATACATGTAAAAATTAATACCAAGGGGATTAAAAATATAAATTAAAAAATAAAACAGTGAGAGCATAAAAGTGACAGAATCTTAATACTTTTATTCACAAAAAATGTCAGAAAGTATAGAAGAGAAGTTAATTAAAATAGTTACTTGCAGGGGATCAGGAAGCAAATGAGAGCTCTAAGACTTCCCAGTGTATACCTTTTCAGTGTTTAGGGGAGACCATCTGAATGTGTAACTTAATTAAAAATGATATCCGAGGGGCGCCTGGGTGGCTCAGTGGGTTAAGCCACTGCCTTCGGCTCGGGTCATGATCTCAGGGTCCTGGGATCGAGTCCCATATCAGGCTCTCTGTTCAGCGGGGAGCCTGCTTCCCTCTCTCTGCCTGCCTCTCTACCTACTTGTGATCTCTCTCTATCAAATAAATAAATAAAATCTTAAAAAAAAATGATATCTGAAAATGATGATTTATGCACAATAGTCTGACCAAATATGATGATCAGCCACACAAAGAGAAAGATCTAGCTCACGGCAGTTGCATGCGGGTGTACTATGACCACCTAGGAAGTGGTCATTGATGGGGTGAAGGAGTCAAGCAACTGCTATTAAAGAAAACAGTACGTGGAGCATAAACACTAAAAAGGTGAGAAGATGAAATAAAATAACTAGCTGTTTTCCCCATTTTTAGGAAAGGCTCTCTCTACACAACTGTTCCTACAAGGGTAGTATAGTTTTAAGTCTATTCCTGATAAATCACTATTTAGCCACAAAATCTTGTCCTTTAGTACATTTTATTAACTGCTTGCTCATTTATAGCTCCTTTAAAGACAAGTTTTTTTTAAAAATAAAGAAACTACATCATTCATCTAAACATGTATCTTAAACTCTCACATTTCAGGTCAGCAAACTTTAAAAAACAAACAAACAAAAAAAAAAACAAGAACCTAAATTTATTTCTAAATTCTGGTCTACATTAGGAAAATATAACTTCAATTGGCTTCAGTCTTTATTTGGCTGTAAATTCAAAAAAAGTACTCACTCAAAAACTAAGGATTGAGTGATGTCATAAAAGGAATGACAAAAGAGAAAAAAGAATTTGTACAGGCAAGTGCTTCTTGTAACTATGAAAGCAGGTGATAATTAAAATAACTGAGACATACCTGTGTGTTCCAGATGTGCACACATTTGTCAAAAGAACCACTTGCCAGGTACCTGCCATCAGGACTAAAAGCCACACTGTACACAGGCTCTTGGTGTTTTGTCAAAGTATGGATGCAAATTCCTCGGTCTACGTCCCATAATCTAACAGTAGAATCGAAGGATGCACTGACCAAGGAGGAAACAAAATGACTTTATAAGTAATGGAATATTCCCAAGCCCCACCCCCAATCAATAATATTCAGCCATTTCTAGTAGCCAGCTACAAGTTCCTTATGAGATGCAGATTGGGATGTTAGGAAACAAGTGTTCTAGAAGCAAAACTATAGAGGAGATAAGGCAACTTAAGGGCATCTCCAAGCCTCCAAATTGAAAAAACAAAATGAGCCAATTTCACTGTATTCCTTAGCTCTTTTAATTCTTCTGTATTGACTGATCCATGGTTTTGAATAATGTACTGACTACATTTTTAATTTTATTTTAATGCTTAAGAAACTTTATTATACTATGCCTCAATTACTTGAGTTTAAATCAATATTTGATACAAGTAAATATTTGATAACTCAATATAAAAATCCATTATGCCCTGAAGTAAGAATAAAACTCCCAAGTTTAAATGCTCCCATCCAAAAAAATAATAATAATAATAATTTTTTTTTGAAGGATACACTCCCATTTCATGGAATCTTTCCTAACTCATATTTATTAGAAGCTTTTTATGTGGAAGATTCATAAAAGGAGAGTAAAACGTAAATATTACCTTGCTAACATAAGGTTGGCATTTGGATTATTTGTCCCTGGCCCTGTGGGACTCCATTTGATAGTATAAATTTCTTTATTATGTGCTTGCAAATCATGGACACAATTGTCTTGTTTCATACTCCATATCTGTGCAAAAAAGAAAAATGTACGCAATTATATTTTCCCATACAAAAGATACATTTAAAATACTATTGTGCCAATATAAAATATAAACAGTACAACCAGAATGATGATTAGAGATCAAGGGACTATTTGCAAAGAAATTAAAATGTAGAACTTGTTTAATAATTATCTCTCTTTTCAAAAATGACAAATTAGCTCTAAGTCCTTTCCAAATGTTCACTATTTTGAGGCTTCAAGATTGAATTAGCTGTAGTTCTAAGATTGGCTTTGAGAGCCTAAGATGGTACAAACTTCAACATTTATTAAGTCCCTTAGGTAATGATCCTAAGATATTTAAGGCATTAGTTTTAACACTGTCCCTTAAATAACAGATGTAGATTATAAATTCCTCTTAGGATTCAGAATGAGAAAGTATTTTGTAACAGAGAAGGGCAAATAGATGAGCAACTTGCAAATAATATATTCCTGTAAGAACACTAAAGCACAGGGAACAAAACCAAAACCAAAAAGGCAAATGGACTATATAAAATTAAAAAAGCTTCTGCACAGCAAAGGGACAATAAAGAGGCAACTTACAGAATGGGAGAAAACATATGCAAACCACGTATCTATAAATAAAGGGTTAATTCTGAAAATGTATGAGGAACTCTTATAATTCAACAGTAAAACCCCTAATAAACCAATTTGAAAACGGGCAAATGACTTGAACAGACCTTTCTTTCAAGAAGATATACAAATGGCCAGTAGGTATATGAAAAGACGTTCAATGTCACTAGACATGAGGTAAAGGCAAATCAAAACTACAATGAGGTATCATTTCACATCTATTAGGATGGCCATTATAACATAAAAAAGACAATAAATGTTGAGAAGGACGTGGATAAATTAGAGCACTTATACACTACTGGGGATGCAAAATGATAGCTACTATGAAAAACAGTATGGAGGATATTCAAAAAAATAGAAACAGAACTACCATATTATCCAGCAATCCCACTTCTGTGTATTTATCCAAAAGAACTGAAATCAGGGTCTTAAAAATGTATTTGCACTCCCCATTCACTGCAGCATTAGTCACAAAAGTTAAGATATGGAAACAACCCAAGTGTCCATCAATGGATGAATGAATAAAGAAAATACGGTATTACATATAATGGAGTGTTTATCATTCAGCCTTAACAAAAGGAATTCCTAACTATGCAACAACATGGATGAATTTTAAGGACAAATACTGCATGGCTCCGTTTATATAAGGTATCCAGAAGAGTCAAGCTCACAGAAGCCATGGGAAGACTGGCAGCTGCCAGAGGCTGAGGGGAAGAGGATTGGGGGAGAGCTAATCCACGTGTGTAAAATTTCAGCTCTATAGTCTATAGTATCATGCCCATAGATAACAATACTGTGCTGTACACTTAAAAAAATCGGATAAAAAAGGTGTTTTCTTACCATAATAAAAGTTTAGAAAATGACTCACAAAGAACAAACCATGAAAAATAACAAAGCAATAATTAAAGTTAAAACGATGAGTACAGAATAATTAGCCTTGCTTGAGCTGAAAACATATGTGTACAGAGGTTTAAAATTCGTATTATTACTGAGCAAAAATTAAGAGAAACCAACTCTGGTATCTGCGGCAAAATCATTCAATAAAGATAAATCTTGACAAACATAAACACACATCAACCCAACCGACAACAACCAAAAAAACTCCCACAAAAATTAGGTGTGTTTCACATGTCTGCCTGTAATGTATCTAATAAGACATAATGAAACAAACCCATAATGTTTTGGGATCCTATACATTTATAACTCCATGTAAATAAGCCCCCAAAATATGTTTCAAAACTCATTTCATTTGACCTTTCGACACCATCACCTCCCTTTGAAACATTCTTCCCTGAACACTCTCTTTCCATTGGTCATTCCTTCTCAGTTTCCTTTTGGAAGCTCGTTCTTCTTGAGCTGGTAACTGTTGGACGTTTCAGTTCTTTTGGATAAATACACAGAAGTGGGATTGCTGGATAATATGGTAGTTCTGTTTCTATTTTTTTGAATATCCTCCATACTGTTTTTTATGTTATAATGGCCATCCTAATAGATGTGAAATGATACCTCCAACTGTGAAGAGCAGGTTGTGTTCTACTACCATCTACGGCAATCTTAAGATTTTCTATTTCTAAGGTTCCCTTCTTTTCTTGCTCTGTCCTCTCTCCCTATACAGCTTCATCTAAGTCCATGGCTTTCAATGACCACCCACCTGCTGAGAAGTCCCAAATGTTTATGCCAAGGGTAGAGTTCTTCTTGGATCATCAAGCCCACCTAGCACCTCCATCTGCATTGTTCAGTTTTTGCAAGACCTTCCAACTCATGTTTCATGTGCTCAGAACCGCTCCACTACACAATATCTTATCGACCCATCTCGCTTCTGCTTTAAAATTCTGACCTTTGATTATTTTTAGGACAAAAAGCTAACACTTTCTAGCTCAAACTTAACCTAACTGCAACTCAGTAGACTCTCCAGCCACTGACCTTCTTTCATTTCCACATATGTGCCATACTCTGTTTCAAAAGGTTTTCATTTTATGACTGCAATGCACTTGCATGCAAAGAAAACTCAGGAACAACAGCAATAAGTAAAGTCTTTTTACTAGCAGTGCTCGCAAGGAAGCCCAGGCTTCAGAAAACTATATAACTAAGAACACAGTAGGTATTTAAGGAAAAAACGCCACCAGGTTACCAAGGTTTTATTTTTGTTCACAGGAGGAAAAGCAGTTTTCCCTCATGATTCCTCCATCTGTAAGGGTCAGCACATCTGCAGCCACTGGCATTGCAGAGTCAAGAATAAAATTATTTTCAGAAGAGTTACTATGTTGCAGGAAAGGGCTCAAAGCATCATTAATATTGGAGATTAGCATTAGGTTGTTCTTTATTTCAAAAATGCTTTTTTTTTTCTCTAAGTGTGATGTGCACAGGTGCAAGGTGTTAGTTTTGCTTTTAGTCACACTGACAAGAAAAACATAAATCCATGCTGAGTTGCTGCTGTTGGCATGTCAACGAGGCTCACTCACCAACTAAGCAATTCTCTGCTATAGATCAGCTTCTAGCAAGGATGATCTACATTCACACCACAAAATCAAATTTATACAATTCACAGAATTTCAGCAAAATCCACAAATGTTATAAAGACCTGTTACTTATTAGTCAAATTTTTACATGTGCAAATAAACTTTAATTGCACCAGTATATGATCTTCTAGAAGACAACTTAAGACAGGTTTCTTAGCACCACAATTCCTATCAAATAGTCTTATTTTTAAATAGAATTTATTTGTGTTTTTTAAACATTTGAAATACTTCACAAAATAAAATTTAAAAAAAATGATTAACTATTAAAAAGTATTAAAAAGTAAATCCTGACCTCCAGGGTTTAAGTGTTCGATGAACTCTAAGACAGACACTCTAAACAATCTAAAAATGGCCAGAGCAGCCATTCTTCGTGACTGCTGGGCAAATTACCTTCAAAGTCATGTCATCAGAACAGGAGGCCAGAAGATTGCCAGTTGGGTCCCATTTGATAGCATTCACTTCATTCTAAAAATAACAGGAAATATTCACATTTTCATTTTTAGACCTGATTACTCTTTGGATACTAAACACACACACACTTCAAAACCACTTTGTAATATTACTTATTCATCATCATCACTTTGGAGGGGGGGAGGCTACTCACCGTGTGTCCCTGGAATGTTTTAATAGGTCTGTCTTGTCCTAATTTACAGACATGAATGCACATATCTGTACTACAAGAAGCAAAGGTATTGTTGCTCTGCCAATCAACATCCAGTGCTGGTGCTGAAAAGGAGAAAGGGCCAGGTTTGTGTTCATTCCACATGTACTGGAATCTAGGAGTTTTAGTTTTGAACCATGCTTGGACATTAAGTATGGTAATAGGAACTTAAGCATTTTAGTTTATAATTTTTAAGTCAGTAATAGAACTTTGAAAAATGAACATATCTAAATACCACAATATTAAATTTCAGTTCAGTTGTCTCTATATGAGACACAGCCTAACAGAAAGTAACACAGGAGATTAGGGTTCCTAGAGCTTGCTCTGTAAGTTACTAGCACTGCATTCTTGGTATTGCATTTATAAACCTTTAAAAGTGATATTATACTTCCTTTTATTTCTAAAATTCTCTTGAGTGTTCCATGGACAAGGGGGCTTGGTTCTACCACCCCTAACTGTGGGGCCCCAAGCAAGTCATTTAACTTCTCATGCTATTTTCCTCATCTAAAAAAGGGGATAAAACTCTTAAGCTTAATACACAAGGATACTGTGAAGATCAAGTGAGATGATGTGTGTGAAACCGACTTTGTAAATTACAAGTTAGACAAATATTATGCTGAATAATTTCCAATCCACCCAACTTGATAATATTGCATATGATCGCAAATACATTTTCTTCTAAGTGATTCTTGTCAAATACCTCTTAAAACCTATATCACTGAATTTAAAAAGACATTCAAAAGCTGGCTAATTATTAATAGTTATTTTAGCTCTGATATGATTGGAGATTCTTTCTTTTCACTTCCCCCCTGCTGCAAGGTGCAAAAGTTCTCTGTAATTTTAATGCAGATTAACATAATGATATCAAGTAACAGGGTTAAGCGATAGGAGCACACACAAAAAACCAAGGGATTTAGGGCATTACCCAAGAGAAGTTTTTACATTTCATTTGGCTGGGGGTAAGGATCAAAAGATGACACAGGATCAAAAGAAGACCTATGAATGTGAACCTCATATAAAACTCAGATTTTACTGTTCTTATAATAAAGTTTTATTAAAACCTAAACAAGTTCATTTGGTTACATATTATCATGGCTGCCTTGCACTACAAGGGCAGACCACACTGGCTCCAACAGAGATTCTACAGCTTATAAAGCCTAAAAATGTTATGTTCTGCCCTTTACAGAACAAGTTTACCATTCAGAGCAAACACAGACAAGGAGAAAAACAGGAAGTTATAGTGAAGCTCTATATTCCCATTAGAGATACAAAGCATTTAATAAAGTAGGTCAGAACTTGTGTCTACGGGAAAGAGAAAAGAAACACACTTCCTGACTGTTATATATCTATGCATAATAGTAACTGCTATTTTTACTTTGAGCATATTACAAATAGGTATTCTGAGCACCATTAGACAAATAAGCCAAGCAAGCAGAGTGAAGAGCAGGTTGTGTTCTACTACCATCTAGGGCAATATGACTTCAGAGGGGTCTGTGCTCTCCCTCCTTTGCACACCCGGTCTACCTGTGCTGTGTCCAAGTCCCAATTTCTGAGTGTTTGGCTCTAAAGGGCTCCCATGGTAAACTTCTTCAGAAATGCCTTGTTCTGCTGCCTCCAACAGTGTCGTCCCCACCCCCGCCCACGATGGCTAGTACCCAATGTCTGGTGGTATGTAGTTGGGTTTGGGAGGGAAAAGGGGGAGACTCAAAAATCTAGCATGTGGTTCAAGATGAGAAAAACTTCGAGGTATACTAAACACTCCGAAGCCCTGCCTGGATCAGGCTGAGCGGGGCTCTCTTCCCCATCCTGATCCCTACAGTTCCTCCTTTGTTTCTCTTGAGAGTGCTTCCTTAACAAATCATGTCACTCAAATGCTTGGCTCAAGGACTGCTTCTGGGAGAATCCAACTTAAACCAGCCAGTAAACAAACACGCAGGCCGACTCTGATGAGCACTACGTATGAACTGCACTGCTGTCTGCACACATCACATCATCTCAGATGCACGTTTGTGGCTGTCCTGTTCATGGTCTGCTTGCCCTCAGGACCATTCTTGTCCACACTGTGCTCTGCACACAGTGGGTGGACTCTTGCAAATTATATATCCCAGGCTCCTGTGCCTACTGGTTTTCAGATGGATCCAGACAGTGGGAGACACTGTCAAGAGCCCAAGGTCAAAAGAAACAGAGAAGACAGGCAATTTTGCTCTCCTCTTTCTTTCAAGGCTGGGTGCCTGGCAACAGCTCCTCCAAATGCCTGTTCTTGCCAGGCAGTCTTGTTTCTCCAGTTCTAATTCCCACTGGGTAGTTGGATCCTGTCTTCTCTATAGTCTTAGGTTTTCTGCAGTTGTTACACTCTGGGTTACCTCATAGTCCTCTGGTTTTCACTCTTCTAACACCTCTGCAACTATTTCCTTGTACTAAATTCCCCTTCTTGGATTAGATTCTGTTTTCGTGACTGGAATCTGACTCAATGACTCAATACCTACTATATTTTCATTTTGACATTAAATACCATTACATAAGATATCATCTCAAAAATAATTTTAACAAAATGTTTCTTTGATAAATAATTGGTTCTAGTCTTAAGTGGTGGTGGTGGGGAACCTGAAAAATCTAATAAACTTAGAAAACAAAAGTATAATAAAATGCTACAAAGAATGCCAACAATCTGTCACAATGTATCAGGATGTTAATTTGACGCAGAGCTGTCTGCAAAAACATGAGATGGGAGGCTAAGAAAGTGGCACTTAAACAAATACACCATTAGGTACCGAACCAAACAAAAACCGTATGAGCACGTAAAGCTAACTGGGGGGAAGATGGGGAATGCTGCAACGTGAGTTGTAGGATTTATGCTTTGTGATACACCTGGCTCATAAAATACAGTGGTTACAAAACTGGTGTAATCTAAGAACACCTACCTCCTTTTTGTTTACTCCTAAAATAAAAGGAGTCTAGGTGATGCAAATTCTTTAGAAAAGGAATACATCTCTATGGGACGCCTGGTTGGCTCAGAACAAGGCTATTTTTTTAAAAAGATTTTATTTATTTTGACAGAGAGGGAGAGAAATCACAAGTAGGGAGAGAGGCAGGCAGAGAAGAGAAAGGAGGAAGCAGGCTCCCCGCGGAGCAGAGAGCCCGACGTGGGGCTTGATCCCAGGATCCTGGGATCATGACCTGAGCCAAAGGCAAAGGCTTTAACCCACTGAGCCACCCAGGCGCCCCAGAACAAGCCTCTTGATCTTGGGGTTCAAGCTCCATGATGGATGCAGAGATTACTTAATAAACTTAAAAAAAAGAAAGAAAAAAAGTAATGCATCTCTGGGGCGCCTGGGTGGCTCAGTGGGTTAAGCCGCTGCCTTCGGCTCAGGTCATGATCTCAGGGTCCTGGGATCGAGTCCCACATCGGGCCTCTCTGCTCAGCAAGGGGCCTGCTTCCCTTCCTCTCTCTCTGTGATCTCTTCCCTTCCTCTCTCCTACTGTGATCTCTCTCTGTCAAATAAATAAATAAAATCTTAAAAAAAAAAAAAAAAAAAAAAGAAAGTAATGCATCTCACAACAAAATGCACTTTTATGTAAGTGATATGTGAGAGGTGTGTTCGCTATTACTGATCTCATTTTATACATGATAAAAGAGACTAGGAAAAGTTAATTTGCGTAGGGCTACACGATCTTTTAAAATCTTGGAGCTAAGATCAAAATTTTTGTGTCCTGCAATTTTTGACGTATTTCTGTTACCTCCTTCATCCTTCATAGTTTAAAAAGGTAACAAGTGAACCGACCCTATGTAGTAAGGAGAGAAAGACATTTATTACTCATCTGCATTTTTTAAGAAACAGCTTTATTAAAATATAAATATATTATAAATATAAAATTCATCCATTTAAAGTATACAATCCAATGGGCTTGGGCATATTTTATTATAAAGTTTTAAATACTGTGGTCATATATAACCTGAAATGTCATTTTATTATGTGTATGATCAGTGGTATTATGTTCACAAGGCTGTGCAACCATCACTATTTTCCCACTTGTTCATCACCCCAAGCAGAAACTCTGTAGCCATTAAGCAATAATGCCCCATTTCCCCCTCCCCCCACTCCTGAGAACCTCTAATCTTTACTTTGTCTCTACGAATGTGTCTGTTCTAGATAGTTAATAAGTAAAATTGTACTATTCATCTCTTTGTGTCTGCTTTATTTCACTCAGCATAATGTGTCTAAAGAACATTTGCACAGACATTTCACTTAACATAATGCGTATAATGCACATAAATGTTGCAGCATATGTCAGAATTTCATTCCTCTTCATGGCTGAATAATCATTGTACGTGTAGACTACCTTTGGTTTATCCATCTGTCTGCTGATGGACACTGGCCTGTTTCCCCCTTTTGGCTACTGTAAATAATGTTCCTATGAACAATGACAAAGAATCTGTTCAAGTCCCTGCTTTCAAATCTTTTGGATATATACCTAGGTGTAGAATTGCTGGATGATGATATGGTAATTCTATGTTTAGCTTTTTGAGGAACTGTTCTGTTTCCCAGAGTGAGTGAGTGCACCAGTACACCTACTTGCGAAGTATAAGGGGAATAATTTCTCCAAATTCTCATGAATGTTATTAGTTCTTCTAAGCATACTAATGGGTATGAAATGGCCACTTACTGTAACTCAGCTGCAATCACGATTTATGCTTTATGCAAGAGAGTATATAGGAGACAATGGAGCATAGTAATTAAAATACGGTAATTTAAAAAGCATAACAGACTTCCATTTCTGGTCAAGATGGAGTAACAGGAACCAAATTTACCTCCTGCCCAAAACAACCAGAAAACTTACAAAATATATGAGAAACAATTTAAGACAGTAGACACCAGGCAATAAAAGACAGAGGTTCCTGAGAAAATGGGAACCAACCTTCTAACTACCCAAGCTTACTATCTGGGGGAAAAAAGTCCAGGTCTTGGCATAGGGAAGAAGAATCTCTCTAGGCAGAGATCAATGAATTTCCTGAAGAGACAAAGCTGAGAATCTACAGAGACCTAGGCAGCTGGAATTATCAGGACACATTACTGGAAAAGAGAGTGTTACACAACAGAGATGTCACTTAGTAGTAATCAGAAGTCAATTTATAGTACTAAATATCCATATTATAGAAAAGCAGAAAGGTCTAAATCAGTGACCTCAACTTCCACATCAAGCAAATAGAAAAAAAAAAAAAAAAAGCAAATTAGATTGACACTGAAAGCATGATACATAAAAGAACAAATAAATAATTTACAGAACTAATCAACAGTAATATAACTCCTGATCTTTGAGGGAAAGTATTGCTTTTTCTTTTCTTTGAAACAGAGTTGACACAGAGGGATGCTGTTAAAACAATGCAAAGGTGAGCCAGAGACTTTAAGGTAGCATTCGTAAATACCTGATAAACTTGTATCCAGCATACAAGAACAACTCCCAACACTCAGTAGAAGAAAACAATAAATTAAAGATCCAAAGATCTGATCAGATACTTCACCAAGTAAGATCTCTATATGGTAAATAGCACATGACAGGATGCTCAACATCGCTGGTCATTAGGAAATGCAAATTAAACCACAATGGGATACCAATATCCACTTATTAGAGTGGCTCCAATTAATGACACTGACCGCTTATCAAGTGCTGACAAGGATATGGAGGGACTAGAATATCCATTGCTGGTGAAAATGTAGGCTTTGGAAAACCAGTTCAGCAGTTTATTAACGTTAAACATATATTTCCCATACAATGTAGGTATTCTATTCTTAGACATTTGCAGAGGACAAATGAAAGCACAAGTCTACACAAAGACTTGTACATGAACAATGACAGCAGTTTTATTTACAATAGCCCCCCAAACTGGAAACAACCCAAATTTGCTTCAACAGGGGAATGGATAAACAAACTGGTGTATCAACATGACAAATAACTATTTATCAATTAAAGCAAATGCAAAACAATTTTTCAGAGTGCAAGAAGCCAGACCAAAAAAAGGCTGATTCCATTCACATGATGTAAACTAATTCCTAGTGTGGAAAGACCATGGGTCTAGGGAAGAAGGGGGAGATCACGAAGGGGCAGGAGGAAACTTCTGAAGTTCACAGGTATATTCATCGTCTGAAGTGTGGTGACAGTTTCCATGGTATGTACATGTCAAAATATATCAACTTGTACAATTTAAGTATGTATAGCCCATTTTATGATAATTAGACCTCAATAAAGCTGTTTAAAAAAAACAAAAAGCATGGCAATAAAGAATATCCTGAGTAAAAAGCTTACTTATAAAATGACTTTAATACCACTGACCTCATCAAGTTGCAGTCAGGACTAAATGGGATCCTGTATACAAAGAGCACCATCTCTAACACAAAGGTGGTTTACGTTTTATAGTCGTTAGTAACAATACCAGATGCTTAATTTATTTCAAATTTGCATTACTCCTAACAGTTAGGAGAAATTTTTGAATAGAAGAGCCAGTGACCTAAGAGGACTAGAAACAAAGGTGGAAGTAAAACAGGTAAACAAAAACTGATGTGTAAACACCTATTATTGTGATAGGCTTTAATGAAGCTGAACTGTTTAACATGATGGTTGCACACTTATGTTACCCAAACAATGCATAGTGGTCACTTCGTACCTTATTCGGCTTGTTTAGTCACACTATTCAGAAAAAAGACAAAAAGCCAGAATGTCAGAAGCTGTTTCAGTTTTAAAGGTGATGCTGTGCCACTGGCTATGTGTGAAAAGGATGTTACCAATAATGTGAAAATAACCAGTTAAATTTCATCAGCCTTGTTATCAACTCTTTCCAACTATAACGAAACCTTTAAAGCAGCAGTGAACTCAGGCAGTCCTACTGCTCTAACTTAGCTGACTCCTGAGTGGCACAGGGGTTCAGGCCCTTCCACATGCAGCCAAAATTCCGCAGTGAATTGTTTATTCCCCCCAAAACTTAACTACTAATAGCTTATTGTTGACTGGAAGCCTTACCATGAACAGAAACAGTCAATTAACATATATTTTGTATGTTATATGAATTTTATACTGTACTCCTATAATAAAGCGATAGAAAATTAATAAAAAAGAAAATAAATTTATGGTATTACAGTTGTATTTATTGGAAAAAATTAAGCCACATATGTAAGTGGACCCACACAGTTCTAACCTGTGTTGTTCAAGGGTCAATTGTAGTTATCAGGCATCTTGTTCTAGTTTAATAATGATCATCAGGAAAACTTCCTGAGAACAGCATGGAGAGCAGGTACTAAAATCCAGCTGTCCCTACTCATCAGGTTGTATACCCTGGCGCATGCATGGTTCTATACCAAGAAGCACACTATTAGGAGGTGGGCTGAATTTTTGTATTTAAGTATCAAATTATCTTTTAAAAGAGAAACCCATTTAAGGCACCAAAGTTCCAACAATGCTGGGCAAGTCTAATTTTTAATTTCAGGTACATAGGAGGACTGACTTAGAAACATGAGTCCAAAATGAGAAACACCACCACCTAAACTCGTATGAGTTTATAAAGTTTATACAGTATTTCCATATATACATTATTTAGTTTTATCCTCATAACAAATAGGCATAATCATTATCCTTCATTTATAGATAGAGGAAATGAGGCTCAGAGAGGTTAAATGACTTGCTCCGTCTAAAAGGTTGTTAAGTGGGATGGAATTGCTATTCAAACTTAGACCTCCTGATTCAGGGATCTACATTCTTACCATTAGATAATACCAACCTAATTGCACTAGGCTGCAAATGATTTTTTAATGGTACATTTCACAGAAAACGTTTGATGAGCCCCTGACAATTAACAATCTGAAAGTCATGGAACATCAACTCCTCAAAGGACTAGTAACAAGACTGATATTTGATATTTCAAGATTTTATATGAATTATGGCTTTTAAAAGTTTAATTAGAAAAACAGAAGAAAGCCCCCGTTCTCATATAAATTGTGAAGATTTACCTGAATGAAAGGGAAACTGTTGCTTGGCTTCACCAGTATGTGCATCCCAAATAATTGTAGTCTGAGATTGAAAAGAAAAACATATTAAGAGGTTAAAAGAAGCTCATGAGGGGTCCTGGGTGGCTCAGTGGTTTAAGCCTCTGCCTTCGGCTCGGGTCATGATCTCAGGGTCCTGGGATCGAGTCCCGCATCGGGCTCTCTGCTCAGCGGGGAGCCTGCTTCCCTCTCTCTCTCTCTGTCTCTCTCTCTGCCTGCCTCTCCGTCTACTTATGATTTCTCTCTGTCAAATAAATAAATAAAATCTTAAAAAAAAAAAAAAAAAAAAAGCTCATCATAGGTGCATAAATTAGATGCCTAACTATGCTAAAGCAATAGGAAATGTCAGGGTGAATTTAACTTTAAACATTTACTCTATCCCCAATAGTACAGCGAGGTTATACTCCATTCTTAGGAAAATGACTATTAAGTTGTTGCATTTTTTCCCCTGGTGATTTTTCATCAGTCAACTTCCTTCAACTTCCTTCAACAACTATTATTAGTTGTCTATGGAACACCAGACATATTACACTGCTTAAGAAACTCAACTGCAGAGGTGCCTGAGTGGCTCAGTGGGTTAAGCTTCTACCTTCGACTCAGGTCATGATCTCAGGGTTCTGGGGAGCCTGCTTTCCCCTCCCTCTCTGCCTGCCTACTTGTGATCTCTGTCAAATAAATAAATAAAATCTTAAATAAAAAAAAAAAGAAAAAGAAACTCAATTCCAATAATGTATTTAATGCAATTTTTTTAAAGCTTTTTAACTATTAGGAGGCAAATTCTTGGATAATAAAGTCATCAACCAATTTTCAATACTAAAGATTTTTAAAGCTCACATTTACATATACGGGCAGCTTGAATTTTGACAGTATTTAAGATAATGTCTTGTATATTATATCCAAGAACAACCCATAAATCTGCATGGATATATTCACAATTCCTTTAAACACCCTCCCACCACTAGTTTTGTAATTTTTAGGATGTAAAGTATTATACAGTGACAGTGGTTATTAATAGGACTTTTCCCTCCTATTCCTGGACTCCTTTATTTTTCTTCCTTTTTCTTCCTCTCCGATTTCATTTTTGAAAACTCACTCAGTTAACAAGCACACAAGCATACACTTTCCTGGATTAAAATTGTCTTATACCTGTATTAATTTTGGGAGCTAAGACAGAGGGGATGACCTAAGAAAACAAAAAGCAAGAAGGCCTTATTTTCAATCCACCCCTATTTCCAGGTCTAGCTGGGTAGAAAAAGCTGCAATGACCCTGCATTTTTCACATTTTCAATTAAGCAGCAGGAGTTCGGCTAACTGACCAGCTCGAAGATTTCTCAAGGAATCACTCCAGAGCCATTTTCATGGCTGAGATAAACTAGAAGCTAGGGAAAGGAAGCAGAATATGGGAGGTATGACATCCATTATATGAGCAAAGATGAGTGGTCACAAAGATAAAAGATAAATGGCACTGTGATGAGTAAACTGAAGAAGCAGCTGACAGAAAAGCTAAGAGTATTTCTACTATCATCATGAATTCATACCTGAATTTCCCATATACGAATGTTTTCTTGCTTATATGAGCCGCAGAAGAAAACATTACTTTCAGTCATACTCTAACACACTAACCTTTATAAACTCAGTTTAAAGTTCTTTTACCTTGTCTACTCCAGCACTTAGGATGAAATTTCCTTTCTTATTCCACTTCAGTGCGAATATAGGGCCTTTATGCTGCCCCAAGGTGCTAGCAAGGTTACCTAATATTCAAAAAGAAAAACATTAAAAATTCTTCAAGCTTTATAACTTCAATCAACAAAAAACATATAAAAAGAAAAATGCTTTACTTACCATCTTTAGTCCATATTCTGGCAAATCCATCATATGAACCAGTGGCTAGAAGTGTACCTTCACTCTGTCAGAGAAACACACTTCCTTCAATTATATAATTCAGAAAGGGCATTTCATTGTTATTTGACTATTTCATGTTTAAACCCTTAGAAGAGTAGATCTTGACATTCTCTGCTTCAAAATCTGGGAATGGTATCAAAGACCTACAAAACACCCTTCCCTGCTATGAAGCTAAAATTTAATCAGCATGTAGTCAGTGTGGGAGCCTTATATCCAAGTCTCAAAAATGGCAGGAACTATTTTGGAGCAAGACCACCACCACCCTTACACACATGCAAAGGTCTATGGTATTCTCAGAGATGCACATGACTCAAGATGGGAGTAGGGGGTCAACTAGGAAGGACACCCAACAAATCATAATCTTATAATGACTAAAAAGAATAAAAAGCAAAACTGGCTAAAACATTTTGTTATGATTAGAAAATTTTATATGGTCCTCCCTTTAAATCTTTTACTGTCTCAATGAAGCTCGTGTGTGAGCCAAATAATATTGCCGTTTCAGATGATCAGATATTTAAATATCATTGAATGTTTCTTTCCTTGGTTAATTCTTTCTCAATATGAAATCCATACCAATTAAAAAAAAAAAAAAACCCAGAAAAGAGTGTAGGCTGACTTTATAGTTAATGAAGTGAGTACAACTGCCTGGAACTACTTTACTGCTAGGAGAAATCCATACCAATTTCTCTAATCTTATATTCCCTTACTGTGCCTAGCCTGGATGAATGGTACAACAGAAGGACAGATCTATGGAAGTGCAAGTTACAGAGTGTGTTAAAGAGACTACTGCTAGGATTAGTAAACACTACTGAAGACACAGAAAGAAATCACGCCTTAGTGCTTTTTGTGATGCTTTTTGGAAAGGAAACTGAAAACAAGACTGCCCCCTTTCAAACCTCTCAAGCCATTTAGCTGTGCAGGTAAATGAAAAACAGATGCTGGTACAAGGGGTTATAGACTCAGTCCTGACAGAATCTGGTTCTATCTGAGGAAGAAGGAGCCACGCTGAAACCAACAATAGATAATTTCCCGTCGCAGCACAGTAGGAAAAGAATAAAGATCAGATATCTCCTAGGCTCTTGCTTTGGTCATGGAAAAGAATCATTAATCAAGGATAATGTTTTCCCTTTTTAGTGGAAGATTCAAGTTCATAGTGAATAATCTATGTTTGAAAAGTCCACACTTCTTAAAACTGTAACTTGCAGTTGAGAATCACCAAGCTCAACAAACAAACATTTGTAAACATCCTTTTCAGTGTAACCTGTAAATCTCATTAAGTTAACATACGGTCTCTCAACCAAACAGCATAGATCAAGGCCTTAGACTTAAGAATTTAATAAGGTCCCATTAAGAAGATAATTCTTAGTCCTGACCCTACAACCAAACAATAGATATTGTGGGTGTGCTAAACCTCTTTCTCATTTTTGTAATTGTTATTTTCATTGGAGGGAAAGAGTGAATACACTGCTGGAAATTTTGTGAGGGGAACACTAAAAAAAAAAAAAAAAACACCTATTTGTTTTAGAAGAAATTTCATAGACACTGAGAAATTCAGCTAGACATATCATTTTTTAAAGACAGATCTCATTCACTGGAAAGAGACTTGGAAGATCCTTTGGAAAGCTGCACAGAAGTTATTGAAAAGAGGCCAGAGGAGGAAAGAGTGTTCACTTGCTGAGGAAAGAATGGTGAATCCTATGAAATGCTTGGGAACGCTGAAATCGTCTAAGATGCTTCTTAAACTTCACAAAGAGCAGGTAAAAAATGGATACAAAGTCACAAGGAAGGAAAAAGGCAACATGGAATAAAGGAAAAGATATGAGACCTTTAAAAATGCTAATTTTCCACAAATTAATCACGGGAATGGAAACAAACTAAGCTGCTTATCACGTACTTGAAACTGAAAAGGTGAAGCTTTATAAAGATCAAGGAGCTCAAACCTGATAAGTAAGAACAGTTAAGTTGTCTCTGGAAGATGTAGAATGACAAAGAGAAGTAGGAGATTCCTACGGCTACAACAGAGCTTGGAAGTCATCTAGACTAATGGTCCCTAAAAGGTAGTCAGCAGTGAAGTTCTCATCAGTCCATACAAGATAAGAAAACAAGAACATGCTTTTATTATGGAGATTTCTCCTACCCACCCCAGCAAAGGACTTAGTATGTGCCTTTCATCTATTACCTCATTTATGCAAGTACCATTATAACACCTGTCCTTTACACTGAAGACAAAGCAGAGAGTGGGCAACCACCAGATGGACAAAGGTTCAACTGCTGGAGGGCCAGACTTTGTTTTTAACACCACATTTGAGAATGGCCAGTCCTATTTCATTGTTCTTATTAGTGAAACTCAAAAGCAGCTCAAAAAATGGACAAACCCTCCTATCAGTCTGAGATTCAGAGAAGTGATGCAGATTAGGAACTACATTCACCATGGATAATACAGTGATACTCACATTCCAATCTAGGGATGTCACATCCTTGTTGCTTGGGACATCTTGCCCTCCTTCTCGTATACAATGTCTAAGTACTAACTGCGTGGAGCCACTAGTGCTATTTTCACTAAGATTCCATATTCTTGCTGTTGAGTCTCCAGACCTATAAAGTATGCAACATATTTTAAATCCTCACGATATTCTCAAGGATCCCAGAATCAAAGTGACATATTACATACTATTATTAATAAGGCAAATAAAAACTAGACTCTCAGAGAACTCCATTTCCAGTATTTTCCTTAGTCTCTATTATGGGGGCCCTAGGCGCTTCTGAAGAATTAAGTTTACTTAAACCTTCTAAGATTATGGGTCACCTACGTGGCGCAGTCAGTTAAGCAACTGACTCTTGGTTTCGGCTCAGGTCACCATCTCATGGGTCATGAGATCAAGCCCTGTGTTGGATCTATGCTCAGCACTGCATCTGTGTGAGATTCTCCCCACTCTCTCTGCCCCTCCCCCTCCCACTTGTGCTCGCTCTGTGTCTAAAATAAATGAATCTTAAAAAAATAACTTCTAAGATTGTGTTATGAAGAATAAAGATCTACAGAGGAAAAAGGACCACAAAGCAGCAAAAACCTGAAATGTAAGTAATGCTTTTATAAAATCTGTAATAGTTCAGTATGATATTTTTATAAAAAATACATTCTAGTTTCACTTTGAGAAACATACCCCGATGCCAAGAGATCACTAACGGGGTTCCAGGCACAGATGAAAACTTCAGATTCATGGCCCCGTAACACAACTGCTTTATTAGGAGGGATTTCAACATCCCCATCCACTTCCATCATATCAGTATGATTATCTGTGTCATGAGAAACAAGTAGAAAATGCCAGTTAGGTAATATTACAACATCGGGGGGGGGTAATTCTTAATCAGCAAATACCTCCTTTATAATATACAGTGCAACTTATTTTTTTTTAACTATGTCAGGTAATGGTGAAAATAACTGTACATGAGAAATAAATTCCCATCTTTAGTTTAGTACGACCCTACTATTTTTAAAAGATGTACCTGAGTATGTGTTTGGGTGGTGGGAGGCAGTGAGAAAGACCACAAAAAGGTTAGAGCCAAACAAGGCTAAAACTGATAAAATGATCTGAATCAAATATAATCCATGTCAACACTGTTCTGACTTTCTGCCAGTAGGGGTTGCTGATATCATTCATATAACATGAGAGTTGCCTTTATATCACCATGTCAGAGTTTTACTGTGTTAATGACTAGTATTACAAATTTTCCTTAGAAATCAAAGACAAACAATAAAACTTATCTAACAGTAGAAAATGTTTCTAAAAATGTAAAGAAAATAGAATCCATGAAAGTAAGTCTAGCATTTTTTTTTGGGGGGGGGGGAGCTTCAGGAATAAAAATCTGAATTGTGATACAAGTTAGGGAAACAAGTTGGCATAAATGAAACAGATGATGTTACTTCAGTCTGGAAGAGGAGACATCCACATAAAGAAAAATACTTTTTCTGCAAAGGCATTTTTAGAAATTCTTATTTCAGCTCACTTGCTATAGTATGTGCTCCGTTCTCCTCCCCATTTGCTGTGTTTTCTCCATTTTTTGCAGACCCCTGCTGGTTTGTGGCGGCTGTGGAGGTGGCGGCAGCTGCCGCTTGCTGCTGTGCGAGCTTATCCCTGTAAGCTTGCTGTCTTGTCTGTACTACATCAGGCATTACGGCGTCTATCAGGGACAGAGACTCTATTGGCCGACCATCAAACAAGGTACCATCCTGGATGTGGAAAATTTGGAGAAAAGAACCGTGAAAGAGAACACATTTAGAATGAAGCAACTGTAGGTGCCTCGTTAGCGCAGTAGGTAGCGCGTCAGTCTCATAGAATGAAGCAACTGTGAAGAGCTGTTTCAATTTTCCTCCTCCTACCTAGGTCATACTGTGAAATATTGCACAGAGAAAGTTAAAATATTCAAAGTAGTAATAAAACGTAGGCCCAGGTTATAAAAAGTTTATTAATTAGATTCCACAATTCTTCCAGGGAAAAGCAATGACCAATATGAAAGAGTTCATACAATGGTAGGAGGCTTGGTGCCACATTAGAATAAATACCTCTTTACAACTAAAAACTTTTAAAACAGCTTTGTTGGACTCAAAAGTTTGTGATTTCATTCAAATACTGAAACAAGAAACAGACTTCAGATATCCTGCCATACAATCATCTCATTTTACTAATGCTGAGACAGAAGCACAATCAGGTTTAAAGACTTGCAGAAGTCACACAGCCCCAGTCAATGGCAATGAGGATCTCCTAATTGACGCTATTCCTAGCGTGACCTGAGGACCGAAAGCACTGCCATCACAGCCTGTAGCTTGTTGTAAATGGACAGTCAAACCTACGGAATGGAAATCTCTGAAGGGCTCAAGAATCCGTGTTTTAACAAGCTCTCCAGGGTAGTCGTACGCACACTACACTTAAAAAGTACCATCGTAACTCTGAGACTGGTGCTCTTTAATTTTATGGGGTAGCTGTAATTTTCCAAAGCTCCTCTCATTGGTATTAGGAAGCTCACAATTAATAAAAAGTTCTCCAGGAGGCACAAGGAGACAGAACAAGTCAGAAATAGAAACTGGAATATGAGCTAGGAATATGCATTTGTAAGGCCTGATTCATGATAAGCTGGTGGACAACCTACAGTGGGGTGATGGGGTGCTCTGATTTACAAAACCTGGCACCTCTCTCTGAGCTCCACGTGTTATAAATCCTGACCATATATGAAAATTTTTAGCTAGACCAGGGTTTGCAAACTTATTCTGTGAAAGGCCAAACAGTAAATATCTTAGGTTTTGCAGAGCATAAGGTCTCTATCACAACTATTCAACTCTGCCACTGCAGCACCCAAGAAGCCAAAACAATTCATGTAAGTGAATAAGCGTGGCTGTATTCCAATGTAAAAACAGGCAAGCAGGCAGGATTTGGCTCATGGGTCATAGTTGGCTGACACCTGAATTTATCTATACATGGATCTTATTAGATAGGCAAAAATATCAAGAGTTGGCTTTAATTATAAACTGCCTTCCAAAATCAGGTCTAACCAAATAACCTGAGGTTTTATAATTTTTCAGACCATCAATTATGTTCTCAGTATTGTTGTCTTAAAGAAACACAAAGCACAATGTTATTGTTTTATAGAAAATTATTTCTTATTATTTACTTATGAAACCCTAGAAAGGGAAATAAACTAGAACTAATGGTTCTTACAGTTCGAAGCCAACAGGCCTTGCCCGTTCAACCTGATTGTGACTTAAGGAACACCACTCTTCGATTCTGTTAACCTAGTGAAGCTGAAGTCAGATAATGAATGAACAAACAAGAGAGCAGATTTAAGGACAAATTTAAGAGTTTGTATTGAAATAAATTTTCCTTACCTCATTAATACTAACTTCTGCCTCTACATACTGTAGACCTTTCTGGATGATAGAAATCAATGCAGCAGGTGGGACAAGGGCACCATTTATGTTAGACTGACTGATATGGCTTTCTATACCAAAGGTAAACGCTGAATGAGAAAATCCTAAAAGCAAAGAAAAGGTATAAGAATTTATTTTCCTAGTGACAACATGTTATAGGACACAAATGAAAGACCTCTGTAATCTTTCAAATCACAATCCATCTAAAATCCCAGACTGTTAACTAAGGTCAAATATGTTTAAAAAAGAAAGAAAGAAAGAAAGAAATACCCAAATTCAAGCATATTAACTTTTACATATTTTCCTTTTCACTTTAATTACACAAAATATCATATGAAGTCTCTAGTATATACAAAATTTAGCCACGGCACATCATTTTCTTCAAAGAATAGCATCAAACTTTAAAGCTGGGGGTTTGGAAATCATGTGAATCCATTGCTTCACTGAAGATAATTTAGGCCAAGTTAAATTAAGGGGACATTTATTATTCTGTACTGTATTTGAAGTTCTACATAAAAATTATCAAACACATTATAAATCCAGTATTTTGCAGAATTTTTTAACTTAGGAAATAAAAAGCAAACTAAAGTTTATTTATAAAAACAAAAATAATTTTTATGCTTAAATCTCACTGTATGTATGAGTTAAATGCAAAAAAGAATTACTAATTTTTTGCCACTTAGTAATAACCCATCTAAATGAAAGCTTTAGAAAACAAAAGTTAGCAAGTAAATACTGAGTTTCTATCAGCAATTCTTTATTTTAATTTGAAATACTTAAACCTAAAACACATAATAAAAATCTCTTTATGTCGGTCTTACTTTTTATGAAAGTTAAGTTCAAACTTAAAGGTAAAATTCTAGTAAAATGATAGATCCATGTGTATTCTCTTTACTAAAACATCCATCAGAGGTTATCATTACACAGTACCTATCGTTAATGTATTTTAAACAATTCAATCACATTATAATATGGAATGTTAAGAAATTTCCATACTAAGTAAACTGAATGAATATGGGCTTACTTGTGTCTTAAATGGATTAACCCACGTAATAACTGTTACCTAGCCTATCCTAGTTTTTTAGTGCTAACTCTGTTTCTTGCTGCATATTGTGCTTCCAGTTTCAGGCTTCTTATGACACCTATAAACAGTCTAGAATAAAATACTATGGACTCACACAAAGCATGTGGCTAGGAAAGATTTTAATTGGTCAGTAGACAAAGTCCACCTAAGCTGGTTTTCCTCATGGCTTCTCCCCTCTTGGAAACACCTGGCCATTCTACTCCTGCAACCCATAGTGAGAAGTGAAAGGATGTTACTTTTAAGACTTAGATTTTAACTCATGATTTTGCCTACAGGCATGATAATTATTGAACATATTTATGGGTTTTGGCCCACAGCGATGGCCAAAAGACATAGCAATGAAACTAAGAAATATACCAACGAAAAGGAGCATCATTCTGCATCATTGTTCCTATCAGGAAACCAACAACTACTTGAATATGAGTAGATTCCAGATTGCCAGGGTAGAAGGCTAAGACTAAAGGTTGGAAAATATGTAAAGAGATGGTAAAAGATAAAGCAGTGAGGCTGCAGAGTCCCATTTTCAATTATATGCCCTTCCCTAAATAAATTCTGCAGTCAATCATAAATGGGAAGAAAAGCTAAACAGCCAAGTGGCTCAGAGATTTACAAAGACTTCAAGATAGACAGTACCATTTACGGAGGGTCTCCACCGTGCACACATACATAGTTTTATTATTTTTATAATCTGAGCTAACAGATGGGAAATCTGCCACTAATAAGATAAGGATTTATATTTTAAGTTTTTGTTTAAATTCTAGTTAGTTAACATACAGTGTAATATTAGTTTCAGGTGTACAGTTTAGTGATTCAACATCATACAACACCTAGTGCTCATTAAAAATTCCCTCCTTAATACCCATAACCAGTTTAATCTAGCCCCCCACCCAACCCTGCCTCCAGTGATCCTCAGTTTGTTCTCTACAGGTAAGAGTCTGTTCTTGGTTTGTCTCTTTCCCCCTATGTTCATCTGTTTTGTTTCTTCAATTTCACATATGAGTGAAATCATATGGTATTTGTCTTTCACTGACTTATTTCTCTCCATCCATGGTATTGCAAATGGCAAGATTTCATTTTTTATGGCTGAGTAATATTCCTTTGTGTATATACAACACATTATCTTTAAGAGGATAAGGATTTAAATTCATTCAGAGACCATGGAGGTAACTACTACATTTCATTTCTCCTACTGAACAATTAAGTTGATATACGGTCAAGGATAAAGTGAAGACAGAGTGAGCTCCTATTACTAACAGAAAACAAAGGATTACATCATTGTTCTATTTCAACTCAGGCTGTTAGGAAGTGGTGTCAATAGTGCATGAAACATTAAGACATCTTATTAGCAATGTTTTTCAGGTGTTTTGACTTTCATAAGCCTTACAAATTTTAGCAAAGTCCAGGACTTCTGAACCTTCTAATTCATGAATATAATTTAAATAATCAAAATTCATCACATTTAGAACCTGTTTAAATTAGACAGAGTTCAAGCTTATGTTCAAGAATATCCTAAGAGTAGCAGGTGCAACAACATTGATTGGGGGCTAGCACATTGTGTATCCTGAATTTTTCTATCAGACCAGGAGAGAAGCTATCCCAGGTGCTTATATCCATCTCCAGTTATCACAGATGTGCTTACAATGCTCTCAAATAGTAAGAAAACAGCACTGAAAGGGTTATTAGCATTGTTTGGACACTTCACATTTAATGTCTACTCTAAAAAAGTTCCACAATTAAAAACACTCTGCCTCAGTAAATGTTGAATTCAACTGTAATTTTGAAATTTATAGTCCTAGCATTACATGGCAGCTTAAAATTATATTCAAAACTACTTTTCTTACTCCCCTCCCTAAAACTTCATTTTCCTTAGAAATCTGACCGCCTTCATTATACCTGAAAGTCATCCTAACTTTCACCCTGACCCCTGGTACTTCACCAGTCACCAAATCCTAACAATACTAGTTTAGCTTTCCTGTTCTGCTAGTGCTGGAATCTGGAGTTCAGTCCCCATCATCTATTGTCTGCAGTTACTACCCTAAGTTCCTCTTTCCCCAGCCCAGTCCGTTTGCCACACTACAGCCAGGGAATTATCTGTGAAACAAAACCAATCACATCACTCCTTACTTGGGCACTTTCACCGATCCCTGATCCCTTTGGCACCTCCTAATAAAGGCCATACTTCTAAGTACAATACACAGTTACCTTTGTAATCTGACCATATTACTTATCTTATTACTTATCTCTCCATATTCATCTCCCCAGCTCCATGCTCCCCACCCTTCTTCCCATTACACATTAAATTTAAGTGATTCTCAATTACTTGTAGTACTGTGAATATGCTATGCTATCTCACACTTTTATAGCTAATGTGTTCCTAAGTTCTTTCCTCCTATTTGAATGGAGGGGAAGTCCTTTTATCACTACCCCAAAGGATGATCTTTCTCTGCTATGTTAATCCTACTGTTTGTTACATGTATGGTATTTACCACACTGAACGGTTATCTTGTATGTGTATGACGCTAGACTGGGCTACTTGAATAAAGAGTTGATGTCTTTTCATTCTGGAAACTTAGAATGTTACCTAATTTAATTAATTCTCAATAAATATTTGTTAAATCAGTATGCAATTCTACTATAATGTATTTTGGCACACCAGAAAACCTATGAATCAAAACAAACAAACAAACAACATACGACTTAAATCTTCCTTCTAAAACTTGAACCAGGTTATGCCAAAGAATATCTGCATTTATCTGTAAATACATGTGCAGGAAACACTTTTTTGGGGACGCTTTTGATTTACATAGTACAGAAGGCAAAAGAGATTCACCTATAACATCTATGAGATGTTAAAGACTGGCTTGATTGCTTAAAATAGCATCCCTTTCTTCCCGGAATAAGAGCAAATCTGATGTAATAATACCTCCATAATCAAGTACTCTACAAATTTGATAGGGTGATTAAGATTTGGGAGGTGGAAAAGAGATTCCAGAAAGAAAGTAAGGCTAAAAACCACGAAGTTCAGTATACAGTAACTCGGGAATAAAGACAAGCAGTGGCAAGAGAGGTGTGGTGACTCAGGAGCCCATGAGACTACACATGTTTCCCAAATAAAAAACAAGATCACAAAACCACTGCTTTCTGCACACTGCTTGTTTCAGGGAAGGCATTCCCTTGGGATGACAGGGACTGTGTTCTCAAAAAGGTTTTGGTTGTCCAGAGCAACCCAACTCCCCTTTCAGACAGACTACAGGAATATGCAAATTGACCTACAGGGAGACTCAACAACACCAACAACACACAAAGCTGAACTATTATCATGACAGAGTCCAGAAGGAAAAATCTAATAACCCAAGATCCTACTGAAGTTTCAGGTAAAAAACAAAAACAAAAACCAACCCAGAAAATTACATCCCTGCTCCCATCATGACAAAACCTCCTTGTCCCCAAATCCATTTGCAACTGTGTCCTGCAGACCCAGATTTTGGTTTATTCTGAAAAGTTCATACTTAACATGCTTAAAAGATTCTAGACAATGTGAAAAGGAGGAGCAAAAAGTGTTACAGGGGATCTTGCATGTTGGGAGATTTAGACCCAGTACTTACTAAAAAAAAATAATGGACAACATGGAGAAGTAAAAACATTACAATACCAAACCCAAGTGTAATTGTTAATATTTTTATATTTCCTTTTTTTCTCTATACACCGTTTTCCTCCATCACAATGTAACACACAATATAACACATCACAGTACAACACAATATAACACACAAGGGATGCTATCTTCTGTGCCCTAATTTTGTCCTTAAAAATATATATAACCATGAACATTCTACATGAATTATATTATCAAATATATATACTTTTATTATCATACTATTTGGCCAATGAATGCACTCAACTAGTAAATTACTCATCTCATCTATGGATAGCTTAGATTTTCTCAGTGTTTACTATTTAGGAATGTTACCTCAAATACCTACATGTATAGGCTTTTAACAGGTATTTATTTTTCTCTCCTTAGGATAGATTCCCTCAAAAGTGTGGGGGGGCACAGGCATTTTAAATGAAGTTTTTATAACTGCACAACTGCATTGCCCCCCAATTATACAAATCTATAGTGCCATCAGCAATTTATGTTTCCCTACACCCTTACTATGCTGGCTATTCTTGAACAAAATTAGCAAGAAGATTACTAGTAAGACTGAACAAGTTCTCTATTTGGTAATTACTAAACGACATCTGTCTTTTAACAAGCATGTCAGCAGTAATGTGTAAATAGGAATTTTCCTTTATCAGCAAAAAAAAAAAAAATCATTCAGCTTATAAAAGAGAAAACTGATTTGGAAGTATAAAATTTACTATGATTTTTGACAAATACTTGCTGTTTATTGTTAATTAGTCATATGTACAACAACTATATGTGACAAATCCATGTTACTGCATATTTTATTTGATTATAAATCAAAATGTATATATACTTAACCTGCATTTCTGTAGCTGACCAATTACTCATAAAAAAGAAAAGAAAGACTAGAGGTGGACATACACAATCCTGAACTCTCCTAAGTCCAGGGCTTCATGGCTAGTGGCACTGAGACCCGGTTTAATCTGACTCCATTCAGTTCATTGTTCAAGTGTGTTTATAAGTGGCACCAGCAGAAAGACACGGAGGAAGAAATGTTTATCTGGCCCCGTTACCTTTATCTCAATCAAGAGAAACTACACTGTCATCTGATTGCTGACATTTTCTTAGCCACTGTAGGTAGGGGTAATACCAAATCATTAAATGAAAAAAATTAAAACAAAACACAACAAATAGGCTCCATGGTGTTACAGATCAGAATCTTATGTTATACATAAACATTCAGGTTAGTCTGTGCCTACTACAATTATGTGTAGATTTCTAAATTAAGTGTGTATGCTCTCATAAATAACAACATCTGAAGGAAGCACCGTCTCAAAAAAAGTGGGGTGGTGCAAGGCCTACATTCAGAGAGACTGAATATCCATCCGCTGGAAACAGTTTGTGAACAGTGGAGAGACCTGGGGATGGTAGACACAAGATGATCTTTCATGAACCAAATACTTTAAGCTCATGTACATCATCACTTTTTCATAAACTGAGACTGGATGGCAAGATGAACATTAGTTCTAAAAACATGAGGACTTAAAAAAATGATAGCATTCAGAATCAAAATCTAGAAGACAGTTCAGTCATAAGGACGTACTGTTCTTGCATTTTCCAGTTAGTCTTCAACCATAAAATGCAACTGTTTTACAGCATCCAATATTAAGTACACTATTCAAGGACATGCTACTGAGCTCTTATACATGTCAGAGATGATAGTTTTACACAGAAACGAGAATTCTCCCCCAAACCAAATACACAATTTAAATCAAAATAAAATTACATCTGACACAAAGCAACAAGAAATAAGGTGGCACAAATTCACAAATAATTGCCAGTACAATTTCTCTAGAAAAAAAAACTCAATAACTAAGAGAAGACTCAAAGGTGATGTAAGGGGTGGGGGAGGGAGGGAAATTTAAAACCACCTTACCTCTTTTAAAATTAACACTGTATCAAGTTCTGCTCCATACAACTTAGCAGTAACCCCTTAGTGCTTACTCTGCATATGGTTGCTAGATGTGAGTTATTAGAGCAATCAAATTATTAATGCCCTTGGGCAAATGCTAATTAAATGGAGCATACTGAATAATCAAGTCAATCATTACCTATGGTACTACACTGTCAAATACAGTCACTCGATTTTCAAGTCATCTCAAAAGAGAAAAAAATTTTCTTTCATAGAAAATTTTTGTTGCCTATGAAAGCCTACATCTATTTCAATGAAGTACAAAATGGTGATGACTAAAATAACTGGCTAGAGACAAAACGGAGAAAAATTAAGTTACAACATTTAATAAGGACATCTTACAATAAATATACTTTCCTCTTAATTAGTTTTAATGAGTAGGGGAGGATGACTTATTTCAAACAGACCTATAAAAACAGTTAAGGCTGAATATCATAATGTAATCCCTTTTGAACAAGCAACAACTTTTATGGATGAAGAAAAAAATCAAAAGTTATATAATTTGGTGAGAGGGACAGACTTCTAATAGATATCTTCTAGTGCTGATAATAGTCGTAACAGGATGGTCATCACATGGTATAAAATATTTAAAACAATTTAAGGGGTTTTATTCTCTCTGGAGACAGATACCATAGTCCAGTCAACGTTAAACAGTATTTACAGGAACAAATATTAGAAGTTCTTGTTGGAAAACATTATTTCTAAATTATATATTTATCAAAAGAAGAACAAACTTCATAAGGTATTTTTTGGACTTTCTATCTGAGGGCTTTTAGAAAATGAGACAAGCAAGAAAAAATTTTACTTTCCTTAGAAGTGGTAGTCTTTAAAAACCAGTCTGGGAGGGGGGGCATCTGGGTGGCTCAGTGGGTTAAGCCTCTGCCTTTGGCTCAGGTCATGATCTGAGGGTCCTGGGATCGAGCCACACACCGGCTCTCGGTTCATCAGGGAGCTTGCTTCCCACTCTCTCTTCGGGGAGCCTATGTGGCTCAGTGGGTTAAAGCCTCTGCCTTTAGCTCAGGTCATGGTCCCAGGGTCCTGGGATCAAGTCCCACATGGGGGGGGGGTGTCTCTGCTCAGCAGGGAGCCTGCTTCTCCGTCTCTCTCTGCCTACTTGTGATCACTGTCTGTCAAATAAATAAATAAATAAATAAAATCTTTAAATTAAAAAAAAAAAGTCTTGTGAAGGTCTTTTCACAGGTATTTTCTTTGTCATGAGTACTTCTTTTCTTCCTATCTCCTAATCTAATTAAGTACTCCAAAATACACCACAATACACCCAGAAAAGGAATTACTCTATTCCAAAATCAACCGTTTTTACATATAATTAGAGATCAGAATCAAGAAGGAATAAGTCACCAAGTACTGAGATGGCCAGATTCTGAGCTCTATCTGAAACCTGGTCTGAGCTGGCAGAACTACCAATTTCCTAAACTCTTTCCCATCTCCTACTTCTGGAAGTAACTTCAAATGAATGTCTCATGGTATACTTTATGATATAAACATGCCCCATCATTCCTATAAAATCCTGCCTATAAATACAAATACACCACTTTTAGTGGCACCTCCCTAATGCTTAGTAGGAGATATTCTCACACCCCAATCTCAATTTGTACACTTCATGCTTTCTACTTTATCTCAAATAGCTACCAAATATAATTTTTCTTTCAACATCCTGTGAACATGCTATATACCTGATGTCAACTTTCTTACCAACTTCTAATTGTCCTACAACTAATATGGACCAGTGGCTTTCAAACTTTTCAAACTTTATATACCCAAGAAACACCTGGGACATTTGTAAAATGCAAATTCCTGAACCACATTCGCCATTCTCTAAGTGATTCTGATGCAGGTAGTCAGAGGATCAAATAGAACTCTGGTATATGCGGTTCTTAAAATTTATGGCAAGTTGCATTCCTAGAAAAATGAACATAAGTCAAATGTCATTAGTTGAACCCGATTTTCCCCCATGTAAAGAGTAACGTCAATAGGAAGTTACACATTTAATAAAGGGACTGATGTTCACATTTTCAGAGATGTGGCTTAACATCGCACTTCATGATGGGTACACTATAAAATATAAACCTTTCTAAATACACAAAGCACAACTAAGAATACTGTAAAAAATTAAGGACTTATTATGTAAGTAAAAAATAAAGGACTTATTATGATAACCAGCAGTGTACCACACAGTTTTTTAAACAAATATAATTCTTGCTTTATTTTTATTTACTACAACACAGAACACCTTAAAACGTGGAATTTCAAAGGATTTTCTCTGAGAACATTAGTAACTTCAAGAAGACTTCTGATAATATTTAACCACTGGATAGTGTTACAAAAATTACTCCAGGGTATTATTTTACTGCCTCTTCTACTTGCTGTATTTTCTTTTCTTTTCGTTTTTTTTTTTTTTTTTTTTTTTTTTTTTTTTTGGTGGCAACATCACACAACAATTTACAGGCTTCTGTTTGCTACAAAATCTGAGCATTCATCAACATCTCTACCTTCACCTTGTCTCATTTCATCTCAGCATAGGCTGAACTACAGGATGCTGCTGAGTTATTCCAACTGTTTCCAGAAACAACGGTTTCTTGTGATTCAGCCTAAGCAGTTGCCTTTACAATACACCTACAAGCCATTACATACATTTCTCATCTACTCTGCTGGCCCTTCACAGCATGGTCTACTTTTGTGTCCGAGGTCTCAAAGCTCTGGCTCAAATGGCAGTCAGATTCAAAGGCAGAAAAAGCAGGAGTTCGTTTTAACCTAACAATTCTTTCAATTTTGGCCAAAGTTACCAAGTAACAATAATAAGGCATGTGCATCTGTCTTATATATGTTAATAATCACTAGGTCAGGTCACTACTTTTTCCACTTTATTAATCATTTTAATCTTGCTCAAAATATTCATGGATATCATTTTAGGATCTGCCTTCAACACCAGCTGACCAGCTGAAAAAGAAAAAGAAAAAGAAAAACAAAACAAAACAAAACAAGATGCACTCATTTCAAAGCTTCAGAATAAATTATTCTGCCTTAGTTGGCTGCTTTTAGTTTCTCCTTTTCTGCCCTCATTAGCCATCATTTTCTGAGCTCTTCCAGGCCAGAGAGAAGCAGCGATGGTGCCTGGGACTAGGAACCCCCAGGGGACAGCAAAGCTCAAAACTGGAGCACAGCTGGCAAAAGCTCGGCACACAGGGGCGTGTGCACTCCCTTCGTAGGAAAGGATAATGACTAAGCCCTATCAGAAGAATAACTATCATTTCAAAGTCAAAACTGAGGGCTCAGTTCCTACTTCCAGCTTTCTGTCCTCCCTCAAATGAGCCAACCACAGTTACCCTTTTACACAAACACTAGGCCTCAATTTACTACTACAACATCCCAACTTGTATGATTTCTAAAATTCAACCTCTCCAGCTTATTTTCAACTTCCAAGTGGTAAGAAGTCCTGCTAACAACCTGCGTGCACCAGTGCAGTCAATCTTCCCCGGTCCTGTGTCTCATCCACCCCACGCTTTCTCTCTTCTATTTTTACATTTTCTTGCTTAATCCATCCCACATTTTCCCTTGTAGTCTTCCTTCTGTTTTAAGATGCCTCTTAATCTGTTTAAAAATGAACAGATTTACTTAATATTTATTATAAATGGCCTCCAATGATTTAATATATTGGTCACCCACCAATAAACACATCAGTAAGAATTCGGGTCAAGAATAAACTAAATTAATAGGGATAATGATTGAGAAAACATTCTGAAAAAATATGGTTAATTTAGTTATTGAAATGCTAACTGCAATTAGGATCAGTAACATTTAGCTGAGGATTCTGAACATACATTATCAAATTGATGCTATCTGAAAGTTTATATGTTCCTACTGACCATGTGCAATCTCATAACAACTTATAAAAATGGTCTTTGAACACTGAAAGCCAAACCATTTGTTAACAAATATTTGCCTGGGATGATTCCAACATATTTGAAAGAGTCAGAGAGTTAAACCATGCAGTAACACATAGCTTTAAAATGGCAGTCCAGACATTAAGGAAACATACAAAGTTCAACAGTTTGGACTGATACAAATTTCAAATGCATAAAAGGTTATTTTGAGAATATTAAAATAATTTGAGGCCTATTTACTTTATGAAAGTACTCACCTGACTCTTGCAAGTATCTATATACCAAGAAGTTGACCTCATCACTGCTTATACTCATCTTTATTCCCACTTAAACCATGAGGTCACAACACAGGATATAACCCTAAAAATAAAACAAAGTTAATTAAGTATTTTCTCAATAAAATATTTTTAGACAAAACGTAAACAATGTTGTAAAAACCATTTGATTTTATTAAATGATGTAAAATGAAGGTTCTATATTGCCTAATAATAAACCCTAACAAATAAAGTTATTCCAACAGTTAGTAATAGATTATACAACCAAAACATGGCTGGTCTATTTTTCTGCAAGGTAACATATTTGCAAAAAGGATTCAAAATTTAGAAAAGGGCTTTAGCACTGTATTTTATATGACTGTATCAAATAGCATTAAAAAGTTGTTTCCCCTTTCTCCTTAACTGTAAAAAAAGAAAAAGAAAAAAAGAACAGCACATTTTAGGAATCAGAATATTATATATTTAGGAAAAGAATGATTTTAGACCACTGGTTAAGGGATGAGCCATCTACATTGGTTTTGTCTACATAATTTGAGAGGATTTGAGGTCTCTGTTCTCTCAACATCTAACCTACAATGTTCAAGTTTCAGAAGGATCTGGCTACATTGTAAAGCAGAGAGGTAGGAATACAGTTTTCAAAACTTAAATGATATTCTCTTAACGGACATACTTAAATCTTGAATTCAGAGAGAGGAAAAAAGGAAACAAAGATCTAACTTAAATATGTTCTCATTATACTTATCTGTTCTCATGTCACAGAAAAGAAGTCAGCAAACATCTTTTGTACAGAGTCCGACAGTAAATATGTTAAGCTTTGCCTCCCATACACAGTTTCTATTAAAACCACTCAACTCTATGGTTGTAGCACAAAAGCAGCAACAAACAAGATGTAGACAAATGAGTCAGGACATGTTCCAATCAAATTTTATTTATGGATGCTGAAATCTGGATTTCATATGATAAAGTTGGATCATAAAATATTTCTCTTCAGACTTCTTTTCAAGCACTTAAAACAACAACAACAAAACCACCTTTCTTAGCTTGTGGTCCTTATAAAAGACTAGTGGGCCAGATCTGACCCACAGACTGTGTACTTTTTTGGTCCCGCATTTTAAAAGGATAGACTGACATCTATTCAGTAAAGGGCTATCTAACACTATATCATCAGTCTCTTTATGATGCAGAGTTCACAGGATATTTAGAAGTCATAAATTAACAAACACCTGAGTAGGCTACTGTGTGAGGGAAACTGCTGCTGCCCTAAGTTGTGGAAATAATAGTGACTAAGCACAACAAGCTTCTGTCACAGGAAAGAAGACAAACAAGAAAGTAATAACAATTTTCCAATGACACACACAGAGGAATTCCTGACCAAATTTAGAAGCCAGGAAATACATCTTGAAGAAAGTATCACAGGTGTTTAGACCCGGAAGGATGGACTAGGAGCGGGAGGACATAAATACTTGTAGGAAGAAGGCAGGGAAGGGAAGGAATCCAGTGAGAAGTAATAGTTAGTGAAAAGGTTGGATGAAGAAAGAGAAAACAAAACATGGAAGTAAGGCTCGAAACACAAACAAAACCCTGTTCTGCCGGGCCTTGACAGCATTACTTAGAGAAAATATACTGACAGGTTTTAAGCAGGTGGCAGAATCACCAGATCGACACTGTATAAAGATCATCCTGGCTCTGACATGCAGAACAGACTGGAAGGAAGATGGACTGGAGTAAAAGCTGAGGTAGGAGGATGTTGCAGGGACCTAATTAATAAATGAAACCTGGGCTGTGGCACTGAAGCCAGGAAGAAGTTCAGGGGTTCCAAACTGTGACCAGCTGGACAAAGGAATGAGGTGAAAGGAAGAACCAAAGGTTCTTTGAGGAAATGTGGATTCACAGTACTTCCACAGAAGAAGAGAAACCACAGACAAAGAGTCACAATTATCTTCATAGAAAGAAAAAGGTACTCTTCCACAAAATTAACTCAGGAGGTACAATTAATAACCTGAATGTTTTGAATAACAAAAGTAAATATTCCTTTGATGATTTTGGCTCAGGACATCTTGTCTAGATGCTACTATGGTACATTAAGTGACTCGTGCCCTGGAGGGTATCTTCCTCAGTTTTATCCTGACGCACAGTAATATGTAGCAATGTATCTGGCATTCAGAGTATATATTAAATAGTCAATTTCGAAAGCCTGTTAAACTGAATAATTTTAAAAAACAAAACTAGAGTGGCTCAGTTGCTTAAGGACTGACTCTTGATTTTGGCTCAGGTCATGATCTCAGGATCATGAGACTGAGCCGCACACATCTGGTTCCGCACTGGACATGGAGCGTGCTTGGGATTCTCCCCCACCCCTGCACCCCATCCCTACTCTTGCATGTACATGTGCTCTCTCTCAAAAAACAAAACAAATCCAATCCCACCCATTACAGAATTCTAAGAAATTAAATAATTTGACCAATCATGGATATCTGTTTGTAAGGGAAACAATTCATCATTATTTCATTAACAGGATTTCCCAAAATGGGATGTGCTAGGGGGAATCCAAGTGAAATAAACTGATAAAAAAAAAAAAAAGTATTATTTTCCTCTAATATATCATTCACTTCAACATTCAAACACTGGTGCTGAAGTACCTAAGATTCATAGGTTTTCAATAAAGCTTGGTTCTAATAAGCTAAGGTCATGAATGTCTCAACTTAAAGCAGTGATCAGTGATGCTTCAGCATTACCAAATATATTCCAGGGCAAAGAAAAATACAAACCAAAATGATATGTTATTGTCTATAAATGTTCCTATAATAACTACATAATGCTGGTAGATTTTAAAAGATCATCACAAAAAAATGCCCAAAAAGTAGAACAGAAAAGTTCCTATCTCTTCAAACTGCTATTTATTTTTTTTATTCCATTCACAATGCTATAGTATAACAATTTCTGGAATCAAGAGTAATATTTTTTAAGGGAAAGGGGTAAACTGTTCAAATTACAAGTATTGTTCCACCTGTAGTTCTACTTCAGCTAGCTCTTATATTCCTAGAAAGAACCTTATTGCTCCTCATGTGTGTTGTTAGGGCAGACAAATCTCTATGCTGAGAGTAGGAATAGACAGATAAAATAAAGTTCACCCAAGCCTTGCAGAGTTCAGTTAGTGAAGAGAAACATACAAAGGTATCATTAAAAAAAAAACCAAAAAACTGTAAGTTTAATGCAATCTGTACTAGAGGTTTTGGTCCCAATTGCAATAAAACTACACAGAGTCTACAAAGACTTGAGTTTATCCATTTTCAAAAACACTTAATTCTAGAGTATGGTTTGTATTAAACTAAGCCTTTTAAAATTATAATTTCAAAAAGACACCTGAAAAGAACAGGAGATTGCACTACAAAAAGAAAACATTAAGACACAATCTTGAATGAAAACCTCAGTCTTCACTTTCAAAATACATTAAAAGTCTGTGTGCCAAAGAGCGAAATTAGACTACCTCTTTAGTGGATTCACGATGGCTTTGTACAACTGCTCCATTTTGGTCTGTTTGCTAATACAGCTAAAATGGGTCCTCTATAATGTGATATAGTACTCTTCATCTGTCCCAGGTGAAGACCAGACATTCAGATACCAGCTATCACTCACTTTCATAGTGTATACAAGAAGCCTTACCAACGCTTCTCCTCCACTGTGTACAACTGTCTTTAAACAAGATCACAAAACAGCAGCGAGACATTCACCGCACCTCTATCCTATACCATCTGGGTGTCAGGTCTGCAGAGATAAAAATAAGACCTGGGGCGCCTGGGTGGCTCAGTGGATTAAGCCGCTGCCTTCGGCTCAGGTCATAATCTCGGGGTCCTGGGATCGAGTCCCATATCCGGGTCTCTGCTCAGCAGGGAGCCCGCTTCCCTCTCTCTCTCTGCCTGCTTGTGATCCCTCTCTGTCAAATAAATAAATAAAATCTTAAAAAAAAAAAAAATAATAAGTCCTGCCCTCAAGGAGCTGATGGATTATTAAATGAATAAGACATTCAAAATGAATTATATTTCCAAAAGTCACAAAGTGATTTGGGATGGGGGGAGCAGAGGGAGAGAAAGAAATCTTAAGGAGGCTACATGCTCAGCAAGGAGCCTGACGAGGAGCTTGATCTCATGACCCTGGATTCATGACCTGAGCCAAAACCAAGAGTTGGGTGCTTAACTGAGCCACCCACATGCCCCCCTGACCCAAAGCAATTTTTTGGTATATTCTGCCTCATCATACTTATTTATCCTTAAATAGTAAATGAATTGAGTTCTTAAAATGGGAATAAAAAGTAAATGACTTTGTAGTTCTCCATCCTAACTCTCAGAACAGCCTATAAACTCTAAGAGCTTTTATCCACAACGCCATAGCTATATTAGTCAAAAGTAAATATAAAAATTAGTCTTAACTAATATTTAGCCAAGTGTTTATATTAATAGTACACTTAATATTTTCAATGTTCACTATGAAATATTTTACTTCAAGACATTATAGACAGTAATTTAACACCTGTTACAAGAACAGGACTGCTGAGACAATTTAGTTAGGATTCATTCAACTGAGAATGTACATACTTTCAGCATCACAAAACTGAGCTCAGCAAACACACACTGAACAATAAGTGCCTCACAAATTTAATCATCTCCCAGGACATAGACATACATTCTTTTCTGAGTCCATTGCTGGAGTAAGCCAGCACCCAACTATAAACCTGTATCACATCATTTTAAATTTAAAAGAATGAAAGGACAGGGAAAGTGATGGATAGAAATTAAACCAGAAAGATTTTAAGTGCCCTGCCTACCACACATTATTAAGAAGATCTGGAAACCCTCTGCATAATCCAGAATCAAATGTTTAACTGAAATTATTTTATCTTACACAATATATAGTGGTGGTGTATTATCCTATAACAGACATATTAGTCTAATTTTTGAGTTGCTCAACTATTTGGATGATCCTAAACCTTCATTCCTCTAAGACTGCCATCAGGATATTTAACCTTAAAGTTACTTATTTCTTTTTGGTAGGTGTGCTTTAATTAAAACTCTCAGAATCAGGAAAAGTCTCTACAAGTAAGTAACTGGACGAAAGAGAATAAATAATTGGTTGTTTCTTTTAAACGGAAGTGTTGCTAACATGGCATGTTAGTTTCCAGTGCACAGCATGGTGCACAATATACTATGCTCCCCACAAGTGCGGCTACCATCTGTCACCATACAAAGCTACTCAACTCTGCTGTCTATACTCCTTATGCTGAACCCTTCTACCTCCCGACTTACTAATTCCATCAATGGAAGCCTGTGCCCTCCACTCTCCTTCACCTATTTTTCTGTTCCTCTTACCCTCCTCCCATGGCTATTCTGATACTTACTGAATACCAACAGACTGGGCCCACTCAAGAGAACAAACCAATTTATGGCCCCTCTAGCTGAAACATTAGGAAAACATTCAATTTCACCAACAATAAACACAAGAACATTCTGACTATAACATAAAGATTTTAAAATATTCAACATCACCAAAATTGTGACAAAACAAAAAATACATCTGTAAATACATCTACAAATATCTGCCACAGTTGTTTATTCAAGATGAAAAAGATCAACAATATTAAAAGCTACTAAAAGAACTTTGATGTTGAAAATAAGAATTGTTTTGGGACCCCTAAGTAGCTCAGTCGGTTAAGCATCTGATTCCTGGTTTCCGCTCAGGTCATGATCTCATGAGTCATGAGATGGAGACCCACAGTGGGCTCCATACTCAGTGGCAGTCTACTTTGAGATGTCCCTCCCCCAACACAGACACACACGCACATGCTCCCTTTCTCACATAAATATAGAATTTTTTTTTTAAAGAATTGTTTTAATTTGGCAAGTAACTGTCAATGCCACCTTGGGACATTCCAGATTACCTTTAAAAATAAATATGAATGACCCACAGGTGTTCAAGGTAATTGTTATGTTGGGGATGGTATGGTGCTGGGAGATCATCTAGAAAGAAGAATACCTTAGGCTTCTCTAGAACTCAGCAGGTAAGAACTGCTGAGTGACTATAACCAGCAAGATGGTGAAAACTGCAGCTTGCCTCTTGCAACTGTGTCCACTGCCACAGTCTGACAAAAGACACCACTATTCCTGCTTTCCATCTGGAGGCCTACTCCATTCATTCCCAGCCCTGTGGTTTAAATGACATGGACCTCCTGGTCCAAAGGAAGGCACTTACTTAATCACTTAGGTCAATCAGCATATTTTATATCTTCAGTTTAGGGCTGACACCCCACCCCCACATATACACATCACCTCCCTCTACCCCACCTCAATCACACCTGGTAAATGAAATGTAGAAGACGTTTGCTGGTTTCTAGGAAAGACAACCTTCTCCTTTCAGAAAGGAGGGGGCAGATAACAAGGACACTATGTACATCACTGAGGCTAGAGCAGAGAGGAGAGAAAAACAGAGGACACCAGGAAAGATAGACAAGAGAAACTATGTTACTAATGACATCAAATTATTAAGCAACTGGATTAAGTACTATCAGAAACCAATTATCATTCTAATTCAATTAAAGAAGTCAAAAATTAATTTTATTGTCTAACCCAATTTGAGACTTCTCGGTTACAACAAAAAAAGGCAGACAAATAGAGGGAATTATCCAAGAGATTTTTTTTAAAACAAGAAAATGACTAAAATTAGTGATAGATTATATTTGAGGAAATAAGAAAATGGGGAAAGGTCACATTTTTCAAATTGTTTCCAGATTAGAAAGTATGAAGAATTATCCATAAAAGTGGGGTGCCTAGAAAGCACAGCCCTCTGGGGAGTCACACTTTGTATGTGTTAAACTAGAGACAAAACAGTACATTCCTGCAGAAATGCTCTGGAGTTGTTAAAATATTACAGCTCATCTTCTATGGAAAGTGGTACCTCTGATCCTGCTCCCCTATAGGAATGGATTTCTCCTAAGTAACTTCAATTACTTAGGGTGATAAACCAGTCCAAACAAACGTAGATGAGATACAGTTGTGGCAGTGGGGTAGTGAAAAGTGGGAAGTAAACACTACAGTAGTCATGCAGTTTTAACAAAACCTGAAAGGGAACAAATGCACTAAAGCACTACTCAGTCAAAACTGGAACACCTCCAATGCACCAGGCACCATACCAGGGGCTGGAGATGTGGCTGAACAAAGCTAAACGAAGTAGACCAGGGCCAGACCTGGTTGCGGTGAAGAAAACAATACTAGCTTGGGTAAGAAAAAATAAAGAAAATTATGAAAGCATAAACCTTAAGACTGTGAATAGGTAAGCAAAAGATGTAAAATGCAAGTGGCTTACAGGTTTCTTTCCGTAATTGGAAGAGTATTTTCCTTTAAATTCAAATGTCTAAAGTGTACCAAGTCACCTCTGCTCCTGCGTATGTGCACGCTCCTTCTCATTTGAGTGTTAAGGAAAATGAAGCAGAAGAATGTTTGTGATTACTGAGGAATTCCTACATGCTATGTATGGGACGAAGCATTCTACACTTTATTTCATTTCCTCTTCAGTCTTAACTTCCTCATTTTAATGTCATACGAGAACAGCATTTCTATATATAGGCATATGTATTTAGAAATGTTATTAAAATACTAAAATTTCCTCAGTTCAAAAAAAAATGGAATAGGATAGAATATATAATGTAAAATAATTTAATGACTACAAAGAATGAAAATTCTCAGCACTAGAAGGTCCTATGCAGGTGCTAATTTCAAGACGTAACATATCTTGCCAAAGCCCCATGTACAGTGCAGGCTGTTGGCACTCAGCTTAAATAGATTACCAGCCACCTACAGAAGTTCCAGATGATGACAGTACGCCGCTCAACAACAGTCTCTAAACTCACACAGAATCATATATCAAAATTACTTTGGGTGTGAGTTCTCAATCTGCTGTGGAGCAAAGAAGATAGTTTATTTCAGCAAAGTAAAATCTTGCTGCCGTTATCACCCACTGAGTTACCTGAGGAAACTCTGGTCAAACCAAAACACACTGCAAAAATACATTATCATAACTAAAAGACAAAAACAAAAAACAAAGTGTGTGGGGGAAGGAAAGGAGACAGAGGGAAGAAATTAAATCAATCTACTTATTAGCAAAGTCATGGTGCTTTACTACCATCTTATGAGATGAACTGTCCGTACAATTCGTATGTTGAAGACCTAACTCCTCTAATGTCTCAGAATGTGACTTTGTCTG